>NC_084622.1:51134295-51224295 GCF_033978795.1 Nerophis ophidion
AAAAAAACCTAAACTGGCTTTTCATTCTTCTTATCTAAATTGCATGTCTGTATTGTACGTGCAGGATGTGTCAACAGGTGGGGGACATAACAGCCGGCACATCAAAGAGACATCCCAAAAGGTGGATATTGTTTGAGTTTTCCCGCAAAGAGAGGCAGCAGATGACCTGATCTTTGACATTGTGGAACACATATTTATGTATGAACATCTGCTGTTATAACCATTTTAGACAGGGGGGTGTTTTAAATTCAAGGTCACACGCACTTTTTTACACAATCTAAGTCAGTGTTGGTTCACTCCTTTTCTGGTTTGGAGTAGATGAAAACTATTGTGAAATCCTGGATATTTATTGTTTGGTTGAGTAACTGTTTATTCTTGCGTCTGGTAATGATGCTCTGGTGTTTGGTTTGTGTCAGATAATAATAAACAATACGAGAAAAATGTGGCCTGAAATTGGCATCAGCAACTGGAATCCCAGCATTGTCAAAGAGGGACAAAATATTCAACTATTGAATTAGGTCTTTTCTTCAAATAATGGAATCGTATTTTAGGGAAGGTCGCAAGTTTTGGTATCAAGTTAATACTTTGTAAATGCAGGGCTAGTATTGCAATTATTGATACTTTTAGCTCATTTCATAATTTTGGAATTGTGTAATCTGATTATAATCAGAATAAAACACAGGACAGAGATTTTTGGCAAACTATAAAACATATTTTTCAACCAACCTTAACATGTTACCAACCTATAAATACAAAACCCAACACCGGTGAAGTTGGCACGTTGTGAAAATAAAAACAGAATACAATAATTTGCAAATTTTTTTCAACCTATTTTCAATTGAATAGACTGCAAAGACAAGATACTCAACGTTGAAACTGGAAATTGTTATTTTTTGCAAATATTACGAATTTGACGCCTGCAGGATGTTTCAAAAAAGCTGGCACAAGTGACAAAAAAGACTGAAAAGGTTGAGGAATGCTCATCAAACATTTATATGGGGCGGCATAGCTCGGTTGGTAGAGTGGCCGTGCCAACAACTTGGGGGTTGCAGGTTCGATTCCCACTTGTGCCATCCTAGTTACTGCCGTTGTGTCCTTGGGCAAGACACTTTATCCACCTGCTCCCAGAGCCACCCACACTGGTTTAAATGTAACTTAGATATTGGGTGTCACTATATAAAGCGCTTTGAGTCACTTGAGAAAAGCGCTATATAAATATAATTCACTTCACTTCACTTATGGAACATCCCACAGGTGAACAGGATAATTGGGAACAGGTGGGTGCCATGATTGGATATAAAAGCAGCTTCTATGAAATGTTCAGTCATTCACAAACAAGGATGGGGCAAGGGTCAAAATGTATGAGCAAATTGTTTAAGAACAACATTTTTCAACAAGCTATTGCAAGGAATTTAGGGACTTCACCATCTACGTTCCATAATATCATCGAAAGGTTCGAATAATCTGGAGAAATCACTGCATGTAAGCGGTAAGGCTTATGACCTTCAAAACCCTCAAATTGTACTGCGTCAGTGTGTAAAGGATATCACCACACGTGCTCAGAAACACTTCAGAAAACCACTGTAAGTGTAAGTTAAACCTCTACTATGCAAAGCGGAAGCCCGTTATCAACAACACCCAGAAAGGACGCCGTCTTTGCTGGACCCGAGCTCATCTAAGATGGACTGATGCAAAGTGGAAAATAGTTCTGTGGTCTAACAAATCCATATTTTAAATAGTTTTTGGAAACTGTGCAACGTTGTGTCATCCGGACCACAGAGGAAAACAACCAACCTGACTGTTATAGGCGCAGAGTTCAAAAGCCAGCATCTGTGATGGTACGGGGGCGTGTTAGGAACTCACATGGCTGCCGTTTTTGGGAACCCAAGATGCAGGAACCAGGAGAGCCAAGAGGAGCTAAGATGAGTTTTCATCTTCATCAATGAAGCAGTCTTGCATACAAGCGTTCCAAACATAGAGTAATCTTGGAGAACTGAGGAGTGCTCGAGTGAAACATAAATGGACTTATGCTGATTGGCCGCAGGTGTGGACCAGGTGCCACTCAACAGGTGTGGACCAGGTGCCACTCAACAGCAGGTGAGTGAACGAAGTCAAGCGGGAAGTGGAAACCAAAATAAGAGCACTAATAGGAAGTAAATACAAAAAGAAGGAAACAAACAGAATTAAAGCTGCAAGCAGCGTTGGCCGGGTCTGCCCTTGGCTGCTGCCGCCGCTACTCAAGCCCTGGTCTAAGTCAGACCAACATAGAGGTTTTTATTTCATGTCTCTACGACATTTCTAACAGAAGTTACATGCAGTTTTGTCTGGGTTTTTTCCTAGGGGGCGCTAGAGCGCAATTTAAATTTTTAGGGTTTGGTTTTTTATTAGATGGCAATTTTCGCCAGTCCTGATGTGTGTGTAAAATTTGGTGAGTTTTTAAGCATGTTAAGAGGGTCAAATTATAGATTGGCGTTTCTGGATGTTGTTGATAAATGGCTTTCACTTTGCATAGTAGAGCTTTAACTTGCACTTTGAAGCATTTTAAGGGGGTCAAATTACAGCTCAAAGAGGCAAAAATTGCATTTTTTAGGAAAATTTGCGCAGGGGTTTTTTGAAGGCGCGTAAAATATTGAATATGACCAATGTATGATATATCACATACATTACCCCTCAAGGAACAGATTCCAGATGTTCCCTAGAAACAAGAACGGAAAAAAAAAAGTCCAAAAGTTAGGGAGGGCAGTGGGAGTCCAAAAACCAGACGGAACATGATCCCGGCAGCGGGTCATTACAGGGGTGTATTAGTGCCCAAGGCATGGGTAACTTACACATCTGTGAAGGCACCATTAATGCTGAATGGTCCATACAGGTTTTGGAGCAACATATGTTGTCATCCAAGCAACGTTATCATGGACGCCACTGCTTATTTCAGCAAGAAAATGCCAAGCCATGTGTTACAACAGCGTGGCTTCGAAGTAAAAGAGTGCGGGTACTTTCCTGGCCCGCCTGCAGTCCAGACCTGTCTCCCATGGAAAATGTGTGGTGCATTATGAAGTGTAAAATACGACAGCGGAGACCCTGGACTGTTGAAGGACTGAAGCTCTACATCATGGGTGTCAAACTCTGGCCCGCTGGCCAAATTTGGCCCGCCGTGTAATTTCATTTTGCCCTTGAGGTAATATCAAATTAAGATTAGAGCTGGCCCGCCGGTATTATACAGCGGCGATGCCTCTGTAACTCCCCATTCACCGCTGATACTCATACTTGCCAACCCTCACAATTTTTCCATGAGACTCCCAAAGTTCAGTGCCCCTTCCGAAAATCTCCCGGGGCAACCATTCTTCCGAATTTCTCCCGATTTCCACCCGGACAACAATTTTGGGGGCGTGTCCTCTACAGCCTGTCGTCACATCCGCTTTTCCGTCATACAAACAACGTGCCAGCCCAGTCACATAATATATGCAGCTTTAACACACACAAGTGAATGCAAGGCATACTTGATCAACAGCCATAAGGGTCACACTGAGGGTGGCCGTATAAACAACTTTAACACTTTTACAAATATGCGTCACACTGTGAAGCCACACCAAACAAGAATGACGAACACATTTCGGGAGAACATCCGCACTGTAGCACAACATAAACTCAACAGAAGAAATACCTAGAACCCCTTGCAGCACTAACTCCTCCGGGACGCTACGATACCACCAAACCCCGCTCCCCCTCCCAATTTTTATTAAAATTGTATTTGATATGCCATTGATATTTTTTAATCATTATTATTATAACTTGAAACTCAATTTTGCATATGACTATAAAGTTATATGAGTCTTGCTTGTTTAATATTCGATGCAAAACTTGTTTTGGTCCCTGTTAAAAGGTTAATTTGTTCAACTTTGGCCCGCGGCTTTGTTCAGTTTAAAATTTTGGCCCACTCTGTGTTTGAGTTTGACACCCCTGCTCTACATAAAACAAGAATGGGAAAGAATTCCACTTTCAAAGCTTCAACAATTAGTTTCCTCAGTTCCCAAACGTTTATTGAATGTTGTTAAAAGAAAAGGTGATGTAACACAGTGGTGAACATGCCCTTTCCCAACTACTTTGGCACGTGTTGCAGCCATGAAATTCTAAGTTAATTATTATTTGCAAAAAAAATATAGTTTATGAGTTTGAACATCAAATATGTTGTCTTTGTAGCATATTCAACTGAATGTGGGTTGAAAAGGATTTGCAAATCATTGTATTCTGTTTATATTTACATCTAACACAATTTCCCAACTCATATGGAAACAGGGTTTGTACATACAGGTTTTGGAGCAACATATGTTGACATCCAAGCAACGTTATCATGGACGCCCCTGCTTATTTCAGCAAGACAATGCCAAGCCATAGACTAGACTGGCCTCTCATTGAAAATGTGTGGTGCATCGTGAAGCCTAAAATACCACAACGGCGACTGTTGAACAACTTTAGCTGTACACCAAGCAAGAATGGGAAAGAATTCCACCTGAAAAGCTTCAAAAATGTGTCTCTTCAGTTCCCAAACATTTTACGGAGTGTCATTAAAAGGAAAGGCCATGTAACTGTCAGGCTTGTCTCTGACAGTTTGGCCATGTTTTAGTTTTTCCTCTGCGTTTGTCTTTGTTTCCTGTCATCGCTCTTATTGTCCGTTTCCTGAGTGCTGTGTCTCCCCAGCTGTGGCTGATTGGCACCTGGCCACACCTGGTGTCAATCAACCAGATACTATTTAAAGCTGCCTTCCCCTCCAGTCAGTGCTGGATTATGGTCACCACTACCTGTCAATGTCATTAATACTTATTGTACCTGTGTCTACTTCTGTTCACTCTGCTCATGTCATAGTTCCTTCGTGTCACAGCAAGTGTTTTTGTTTGTAGTCCACAGTTAGCCTTTGTGCTAGTTTTTGTTCACAGCCAAGTTTGTTCTCAATCAATGTCAATCAATGTTTATTTATATAGCCCCAAATCACAAATGTCTCAAAGGACTGCACAAATCATTACGACTACAACATCGTCGGAAGAACCCACAAAAGGGCAAGGAAAACTCACACCCAGTGGGCAGGGAGAATTCACATCCAGTGGGACGCCAGTGACAATGCTGACTATGAGAAACCTTGGAGAGGACCTCAGATGTGGGCAACTCCCCCCCCCCTCTAGGGGATCGAAAGCAATGGATGTCGAGCGGGTCTAACATGATACTGTGAAAGTTCAATCCATAGTGGCTCCAACACAGCCGTGAGAGTTCAGTTCAAAGCGGATCCAAGACAGCAGCGAGAGTCCCGTCCACAGGAAACCATCCCAAGCGGAGGCGGATCAGCAGCGTAGAGATGTCCCCAACCGATACACAGGCGAGCGGTCCATCCTGGGTCCCGACGAGCGGTCCATCCTGGGTCTCGACGAGCGGTCCATCCTGGGTCTCGACTCTGGACAGCCAGTACTTCATCCATGGTCATCGGACCGGACCCCCTCCACAAGGGAGGGGGGGACATAGGAGAAAAAAGAAAAGAAGCGGCAGATCAACTGGTCTAAAAAGGAGGTCTATTTAAAGGCTAGAGTATACAAATGAGTTTTAAGGTGAGACTTAAATGCTTCTACTGTGGTGGCATCTCGAACTGTTACCGGGAGGGCATTCCAGAGTACTGGAGCCCGAACAGAAAACGCTCTATAGCCCGCAGACTTTTTTTGGGCTCTAGGAATCACTAATAAGCCGGAGTCTTTTGAACGCAGATTTTTTGCCAGGACATATGGTACAATACAATCGGCAAGATAGGCTGGAGCTAGACCTTGTAGTATTTTATACGTAAGTAGTAAAACCTTAAAGTCACATCTTAAGTGCACAGGAAGCCAGTGCCTTGTGCTCGCCTTTTGTTTGTACCCTTTTGTTTGTTCTTGTTTTAGTGTTAAATTAAATAATTTTTACCTGCACAATGCCTGCCGCCATCTCTGCATCTTGGGGTTCGTCACTAACGCAATGTGACAGAAACACAGAGGTAAAGTTAATGATTTGCAAAAAAAACACAAGTTTTCCACTTCCAACATTAAGTATCTTGTATTTGCAGTCTATTTAATTGGATATAAAATGAAAAGGATTCGCAAGTCATTGTATTCTGTTTTTATTTACCATTTACACAGTTCACTGCTTTTGGGTTTTGTAGAATTGAACACACCAAAGTCTGTCAATCAATAGGAAAAGACCCAGCTGAGTCCTGGTGGGGAAGTTGCGAAGCCTCGGCCACTAAATTTATGTGTGCTGTACACCACTGAGTCCACACGGCCATCTGGTACTCCATGGATCGATACATATTGATTGCTCACTTATCTCAAAGGGGGGCTAGCTGACGAGATGTGGGACATGTGGCCCCCTGCAGTGAAGCTAAAGTCGAAAAGGACGTGATCCGAGTGAGCACTAGGGTTGTACGGTATACCGGTACTAGTATGGTACCGCCATACTAATGAATCATGTTCGGTACTATACCTGCCTCCAAAAAGTACCGGTCCCCCACCTGTGTTTAAACTGCTTCAAAATCACTACTCCTTGTCTCTGTGGAGACACATCAAGTTTATTCATGTCAAGTATTAACCTTGGATTACTTATTAGAGATTGTTGTTGCACAAGTGAGCCACGGAGGAGATGCTGCTCCGTTCTTGATTGAAGTAAAGTCTGAATCTTGTGATCATGTTTTGTTTAGTTATGTTCTGTTACTTCAAGACTCCATTAGTTCCTGATTTTATACTCCCTTTTTTTTGTCACCAAACTATTTAAGCCTGTCCCTTTCTGTTGGTCGTTCTGGCGTCATCACTCCGTTCATGCTCACTCCCACTCTGCTTCATGCCGTGTTTACTCTTTCATGCAATTTCCTAGTTCATGCTGCCCTGCTCACGTCACCGCAAGTAAGTTTTGTTTATTCATGCCACAGTTAGTGTCTTTTGTTTCATGTCCACAATTTACTTCAAAGTGCTAGTTTTGTTCCCTTCGTTAGGTTTTATACCTCCGCTACGAGCGCCTTTTGTTTTCAGGTTTTATAGTCAAAGAATTTAATCACTTATTACCATGAATTGATTAACGTGGACCCCGACTTAAACAAGTTGAAAAACTTATTCGGGTGTTACCATTTAGTGGTCAATTGTAGGGAATATGTACTGAACTGTGCAATCTACTAATAAAAGTATCAATCAATCAATCAATCAAAATTCACCTTCACGCCATGTCCAATCCAGTTCATTTGCATCTCGGGAAAACTAAGTCCAAGTTATGACAGAATGTCCTTAAAACAGTTATCTCCATCTTTTGACACTTCTTCCACTCCGTCCTTGCACGCTACACCGCTACATCAAAGCTGACGGGGAGAAGATGCTGTCGAAAGTGAGCCACGTAAATAAGACAGCATAGCGGCATAGCTCGGTTGGTAGAGCGGCTGTGCCAGCAACTTGAGGGTTGCAGGTTCGATTCCCGCTTCCGCCATCCTAGTCACTGCCATTGTGTCCTTGGGCAAGACACTTCACCCACCTGCTCTCAGTGCCACCCACACTGGTTTAAATGTAACTTAGATATTGGGTTTCACTATGTAAAGCGCTTTGAGTCACTAGAGAAAAGCGCTATATAAATATAATTCACTTCACTTCACAGCGCACAAAACGGCGCATCCTGAAGAAACTTGAAGATTGTCTCTAAAACATCATCAATGCAACGGCTGTGTTTGTGTTGCTAAAGGCGGCCGCAATACACCGCTTCCCACCTACAGCTTTCTTCTTTGACGTCTCCTTAATCCATTGAACAAGTTGCAAAATATTCAGCAACACAGATGTCCAGAATACTGTGGAATTATGCGATGAAAAGAGACGACTTATAGCTGGGAACGGTGCTGGAACAAAATGTCCTCTACAATGCGTGACGTCACGCGCACGCGTCATCATACCGCGACGTTTTAGCATAGTGCTTTAAAATTGCAATTTAGTAAACTAAAGCGGCCGTATTGGCATGTGTTGCAATGTTAATATTTCATCATTGATATATAAACTATCAGACTGTGTGGTCGCTAGTAGTGGCTTTCAGTAGGCCTTTAAGATCCCTTATTCTGACAGCAGACTGCGGGGGGGACACCTAGGCACACTTTTACACATTCACTTTCAACGCCATTTGATGTCTTTTTCAGAAACATTTGGACAAAGAGCGGTCGGATGGACTAATCGCATTTGTAAGCACTGTGCAAAGACTTCAGTACGCACCAAAGGACTTGCTTCAGTCCTAATGATCAGAGCCTGATTGCTGCAAAATGCAATTAATGGAGCTCTGCCTAATTTGGCAAGCTGAGATAAACGAGCTCTTTGGTGCACAACAACAGTTCAGCAAACATCCACTCAATTCTGACTTGAGGAAGGGAACATTATCTGAGTGTGACCATCTAAAAGCAGACTGCATAGTCCAGCACATTTAAAACAAAAATAAGTAAATGAAGAAGTGAGGTAAACAAAATGTATTTGAGTCATAGTGAATAACACACTGTTTGAGAGCTGTGACACCTTGAGTTTAAACCTGCGTGTGAGAAGGTGAGAGCAGTGTCATGCAGAGGCCACACTACTTATTTCTGAGCTGATGCATGAGGGGAGAATGCAGAGGAAATGTCTGCTTAGTGATCGAGAACATTGAGGGAAATGTAAGAGGACACATTCATGCAATTAAGTTGACGACTCGTCTGAATCGATCAGCTCTTTAAGTTTTGTGGCCTTATTCATAACATTGAGCGAGCACAAACCTAATAATGTATGTACGTACAAAAAAATATGTGTCAGGTTCCAACACTGATGACATCTATTAAACAAGACAAAAGGCAAAGAATCAAACAGAGACAGAATTAAATTTGGACTCAGATCTGAGGAGAGACATGGCTACTGTACACTCTTTGTACAGTCCTACACCAAGCTCTGCCCCAAGATCGTACTCCTCCTTCTTTATTCGACTTTCTCCCCCTCCTTCTTCCCACAGCTGCTTCCTCAGGGAGGTGGGTCGTAAATAGCGTTGCCCTCGGTTGCCGAACAGTTCAAAGAGTTCCATAAAATTGTTCTAAGAGAGTCCCATAAAATAGATCAAAAAGAGTTCGTAAAAATACTTAAAAGAGTTCTTTTGGAAGTTGGGCAGATCCTGCCATATGTCTGCTTGGAAGTCAAGTGAAATTTTACGAGTATTGTTCTTGGAAGGTTTCAGCCTTTTGTCTTCTTATCTGGAACACAATGTAATACAAAGTTTTTGGGGATAATTTACACACAATTTTTCTGACAATCTGAATTACAAAAGCATGCTGTGCACACTTCTCCACACACTATCCATCCATCCATCCATCCATCCATCATCTTCCGCTTATCCGAGGTCGGGTCGCGGGGGCAACAGCCTAAGCAGGGAAACCCAGACTTCCCTCTCCCCAGCCACTGGTCTTATCCTTTCGGTCATGACCCAAAGCTCATGACCATAGGTGAGGATGGGAACGTAGATCGACCGGTAAATTGAGAGCTTTGCCTTCCGGCTCAGCTCTTTCTTCACCACAACGGATCGGTACAACGTCCGCATTACTGAAGACGCCGCACCGATCCGATCCGATCCGATATATATAGATATACATATATATATATATATATATATATATATATATATATATATATATATATATATATATATATATATATATACGGGCTTCACGGTGGCAGAGGGGTTAGTGCGTCTGCCTCACAATACGAAGGTCCTGCAGTCCTGGGTTCAAATCCAGGCTCGGGATCTTTCTGTGTGGAGTTTGCATGTTCTCCCCGTGAATGCGTGGGTTCTCTCCGGGTACTCCGGCTTCCTCCCACCTCCAAAGACATGCACCTGGGGATAGGTTGATTGGCGACACTAAAATTGGCCCTAGTGTGTGAATGTGAGTGTGAATGTTGTCTGTCTATCTGTGTTGGCCCTGCGATGAGGTGGCGACTTGTCCAGGGTGTACCCCGCCTTCCGCCCGATTGTAGCTGAGATAGGCGCCAGCGCCCCCCGCGACCCCGAAAGGGAATAAGCGGTAGAAAATGGATGGATGGATATATATATACTGTATATATATATATATATGGAGTTTCCCACATATGTGGTCCTCTTCAAGGTTTCTCATAGTCATCATTGTCACTGTCACCGAAGTCACACTGGGGTGAGTTTTCCTTGCCCTTATGTGGGCTCTACCGAGGATGTCATTGTGGTTTGTGCAGCCCTTTGAGACACTAGTGATTTAGGGCTATATAAATAAACATTGATTGAAGTATATATATATATACGTATATATATATATATATATATATATATATATATATATATATATATATATCTACGAACAGACAGACAGACAAACAGACAATGTAATTATATACATATCAAATTTACATCTATACATAAATATATATATATATATATATATATATATATATATATATATATATATATATATATATATATATATATATATATATCCATCCATCCATTTTCTACCGCTTATTCCCTTTCGGGGTCGCGGGAGGTGCTGGCGCCTATCTCAGCTACAATCGGGCGGAAGGCGGGGTACACCCTGGACAAGTCGCCACCTCATCACAGGGCCAACACAGATAGACAGACAACATTCACACTCACATTCACACACTAGGGCCAATTTAGTATTGCCAATCAACCTATCCCCAGGTGCATGTCTTTGGACCAGTATATATATATATATATATATATATATATATATATATATAAATAAATAAATGGGTTGTACTTGTATAGCGCTTTTCTACCTTCAAGGTACTCAAAGCGCTTTGACACTACTTCCACATTTACCCATTCACACACACATTCACACACTGATGGAGGGAGCTGCCATGCAAGGCGCCAACCAGCACCCATCAGGAGCAAGGGTGAAGTGTCTTGCTCAGGACACAACGGACGTGACGAAGTTGGTACTAGGTGGGATTTGAACCAGGGACCCTCGGGTTGCGCACGGCCACTCTTCCACTGCGCCACGCCGTATATATATATACACACACACACACACACACACACACACACACACACACACACACACACACACACACACACACACACACACACACACACACACACACACACACACACACACACACACACAGTATACTGCATATATGTCAGTGGAAGCTATCTTGCTTCAGAGCAACTTTATTGATTATAGTACTTAAATGTTTGACTTTTATGATAGGATTATTTACAGCCTGAGAAATACTGGATCACTCGGAGGACGGTGTCACGATTCACTACGCGGATCGTTAATGGTTTTGTCGTTTATGTCTTTGTTCATGTTTAGTTTTAGACTTGGCTGATTCTTGTGTTTGTGCACTTCCTGATGTAGCTCGTTGCCATGGTTTCTTATGTTGTCCCAGCTGCTATTCCTTTGTCGCACACCTGATGGCAATTATTATTTGAGTATATAAGCCTGCGTTATTCCTTAGTTCGGCCTTGGCTCATTGTTTGCTTTTCGCAACTCGTCACGGTTTGTATTTGGTATCATAGATAATTTTGTGCTAAGTTCCGCCTTAGCTTCACATGCGTTCGGCACGTCGTTTAGTTTTACTTGTTTCCTGCTAAGTTTTAGCATTAGCTTTCCGTGCATTGGCACGCGCTCTGTTTTTCCCTTTTTTGCACCAGTGTTCTTTTGTTTTATTATATTAAAACTTGTTCCTACCTGCAATCCTGCTGACTGGTGGTGTGTGCATCCACGAAGTGGCAACTTCGCGCAGCAAGTGCGCCGCGAACCGTGACAGACGGTTGATGAAGTGCAGTAGCGGCGGTCATGAGTACAGCACGAACACTTCAAACTGACACTAACACTTACTAGCATGCACGACTATGAAGGACATTTGAGGAAGAAACAGTGTTGTGTTACAAACTTCAATGGTGTTGCTTCCTTATTTGTGATTACTCCAAGCTGTTTATCAGAGTGTATCTGCGTCTGCTACTGTATTTACGTAGCAGCGGCACCGGAAGTAGACTTTGTTTTCTTACCCATCCACCACCTTGCCTTGAATAAATCAGTCCTTGGCAGATCCTCCGTGAAACAGCGGAGCGAGAACCTGAAGGCACAGTTGGGCTGCAGTCAAATTGATTTGCTGTGCTAAGCACAATTTAAGGGCTGTCACAGCTACATTAGTTGGTAGGAGACTGAAAACAAAAGCAGTGACGACAGACATACATTTTATACCAGTTGCAAGGGTCCTACTTTATGCAGACTGATGATTGGTCTGAAATATGGTAACATGTCCTGGGACCAGGAGAGTAACATGACATTGGAAGTGGGAGGAAGACGGGGCATAAAATATTACACGGTCTAACTCCAGCCTATCTTGCTGATTGTATTGTACCATATGTCCCGGCAAGAAATCCGCCTTCAAAGAACTCCGGCTTATTAGTGATTCCCAAAGCCCAAAAAAAGTATGCGGGCTATAGAACGTTTTCTATTCCAGTACTCTGGAATGTCCTCCCGGTAACAGTTAGAGATGCTACCTCAGTAGAAGCTTTTAAAGACCTACTGAAATGAGATGTTCTTATTTAAACGGGGATAGCAGGTCCATTCTATGTGTCATACTTCATCATTTTGCCATATTTTTGCTGAAAGGATTTAGTAGAGAACATCCACGCTAAAGTTCACAAATTTTGGTCGCTAATAAAAAAGCCTTGCCTGTGCCGGAAGTAGCAGACGATGTGCGCGTGACGTCACGGGTTGTGGAGCTCCTCACATCTGAACATTGTTTATAATCATGGCCACCAGCAGCAAGAGCGATTCGGACCAAGAAAGCGACGATTTCCACATTGATTTGAGCAAGGATGAAAGATTTGTGGACGAGGAAAGTAAGAGTGAAGGACTAGAACAAAAAAGGAAAAAAAAGACTAGGGTAGTGGGAGCGATTCATATGTTATTAGACAAATTTACTAGGATAATTCTGGAAAATCCCTTATCTACTTATTTTGTTACTAGTGTTTTAGTGAGATTATATGGTCGTACCTGTACAACAATCTTCAGCACCAGTCGACGGGTGGTGGCGATGCCCATCTCTGCCCTTCGCAAGGGACCCTCTTCGAAACACGATCTTTCGAAATGATCGCTGCATAATACACTGTACTTTGTGTGTGTGGTCCAATCCAACCATGTTCGCTTGACCGCTCTGTTCCATAGTGAAGCTTCACCGTCATCTTTCGGGAATGTAAACAATGAAACACCGGCTGTGTTTGTTTTGCTAAAGACGGCCTACAGCTTTCTTCTTTGACGTCTCTATTATTCATTGAACAAATTGCAAAAGATTCAGCAACACAGAAGTCCAGAATACTGTGGAATTATGCGATGAAAAGAGACGACTTGTAGCTGGAAACAGTGCTGTAACAAAATGTCCTCTACAATGCGTGACGTCACGCACACGAGTCATCATACCGCAAAGTTTTAGCTTGATACTTCCACGCAAAAATTAAAATTGCAATTTAGTAAACTAAAAAGGCTGTATTGGCATGTGTTGCAATGTTAATATTTCATCATTGATATATAAACTATCAGACTGCGTGGTCGCTAGTAGTGGGTTTCTGAATCGCTCTCGCTGCTGGTGGCCATGATTGTAAACAATGTTCAGATGTGAGGAGCTCCACAACCCGTGACGTCACGCGCACATCGTCTGCTACTTCCGGCACAGGCAAGGCTTTTTTATTAGCGACCAAAAGTTGCGAACTTTATGGTCAATGTTCTCTACTAAATCCTTTCAGCAAAAATATGGCGAAATGATCAAGTATGACACATATAATGGACCTGCTATCCCCGTTTAAATAAGAACATCTCATTTCAGTAGGCCTTTAAACTTCAGGCAGAAGTTCATCCCCTGCATGACTAAAATTGAATGAGAGCGGATTTATGTTTTACACAGGATTCCGGCACGTTGCCTGAGGTCAGTCATAATTAAAATTGTAGTCAGCAAAATGTTGTTGATTAGTTTGTTACACAACACACTAAATTAGTCTTGCTGTCTAATTATAGCCACAATCCTTTTCATTAGCCGTACAGTGTGATGGACAATTTGTTCAAGCCAGCAGAATGCAAGAAGCACTTGTTTTCGGGGGGAACGATAATGAGGGGAAAAAATGACAATGGCTCATCAGGAATTGAGTTTGGTCTCTCCTGATAAAATAATGAATGGTGGCTGTTTTATTGTGGAGCTACACTTGGGATGTGATCATCTCCATCGTGCTCCTAATACTTGGAACCTTTGGTATTTGTGTCAAACAATATCTGAGAAAGTGGCTGCTGTTGTCATCCTTTCGTGTTCCTGATGTTTTCATGTGTTTTTTCTTTTTCTTGCCTTTTGGTTGGGGACCCTTTGGGACTGTGTGACAAGGAGTGGCACTTTTGTGACTTCTGCGGTACTTTTTGTCAACTTCTGGATAAATCAAATGACTACTGTAGATGGTGTTGATCCAGCCCCGTTGCAAAAGTGGTGGTGGACACACGGCCGGGCTGCCAGCGGAGTGCCGGAGGTGCACTGATGCAGAGACACAGGCCAGACCCTGGGCTCCGTGTTCACCGGCTGGGAATGATCACATCAAACATGCACGGCCGATGGTTGTGACATTTTCAGAATGGCAGCCGTTTCAGCCGGGTGTAAAGTGAGGACCCTGACCGCCGTCGTGTACCGGGGATTTCCCGCCACAGCAAACAACATTGGGATGGACAGACAAGCAGGGAGGAAGTTCTGGAAACAACAAACATGCTCATCTGTTGTTTAAGCTTTAGCTGACGTTTGGGGAGCCTTTGCCATGGGCCAAGGACCCTATTGAAACTGCTGTGTTTTATTATTATTCCGCTGTAATTTGACCCCCTTAACATGCTTCAAAACTCACCAAATTTGACACACGTCGGTATAGCAAACCTTCCCAACATATTAAGCAACCAATCCCCCAAAATGAAAATTGCGCTCTAACGCCCCCTAGGAAAAAATTACAGACAAAACTGCATGTAACTTCTGTTAGGAATGTCATAGCGACATGAAACAAAAACTCCTATGTAGGTCTGACTTAGACCCAATTTTCATACACTCACTTCTTTCAGCAAAAATCTACAGGAAGTTGGCAAAAACCCCTTCAAAATAAAATTTTGGCAAAAAATTCAATTTTTGCCTCTTTGCTCTGTAATTTGACCCCTTTAAAATGCTTCAAAAGTCACCAAACTTGGCGCACACATAAGGACTGGCAAATATTGCGATCTAATGAAAAAAACAAACCTCAAAATTGCGCTCTAGCGCTATTTTTGAATAAAATACTGAAAAAACTGCTCCTAGGAAGAAAACACAGACAAAATTGCTTGTAACTTCCGGTAAGAATGTCGGAGGGACATGAAACAAAAACTTCTATGTAGGTCTTGCTTAGGCCTACATTTCATAGATTGACAACCCCCAACAAAAATCAACAGGAAGTTTGCAATCCCCCCTTCAAAACAAAAGTTTTGTAAAAACCGGTCACCTTTCTTCAAACAATATCTCCTCTGAGTGCGTTTGTTGTTTTGGCTTCAAACTCGCACAGGAGAGAGATTGAACCCTTCTGATTAAAAGTATAGAACAGAGTTTTGATAAGTTCTCAGGTTTTGATTTTACGCGCCTTCAAAGAACCCCTGTGCAAAGTCTCCTAAAAAATGTCATTTTTGCCTCTTTGAGCTGTTATTTGACCCTCTTAAAATGCTTCTAAACTCACCAAACTTGACACACACATCAGGTCTGGCAAAAATTGCAATCTGATGAAAAAACCTAACCTCAAAACTCAAAATTGCGCTCTACCGCCCCCCTAGGAATACAACACGGACAAACTGCTCCTAGGAAGAAAACACAGACAAAACTGCTTGTAACTTCCGGTAGGAATGTCAAAGACACATGAAACAAAAAACACTATGTAGGTCTCACTTAGACCTACATTTTAATAATTAAAATACTTTAGCAAAAATCAACAGGAAGTTTGATATTTTCACTTCAATACAACAACTGCATTACTTTCACAATGCATTAGATTCTCAAAATAGTGGCTCCAAGGTGTCTTCTAACACTTATCCGGCCGTGGGTCTCGGGAGCAGCAGCCAAAGGCGGACCCGACCAACGCTGCTTGCAGCTTTAATTTTCTTTTGATTTTCATCTCTGCTAGCTTTGAGATTTATTAAACGTGGAATTTATTATTTTTTTTTGTGGAAAGAGCACCACTGAAAGTCAGTCACGCTGCGGCAGAGACTGTTAGTTGATTTGATCAGTGCACCCTGCAGCACTGCTCTCAGAGAGCACTCTTGCAATATCACATTTTAATCACACTATGCTGAATATTCAGCATTCGCTCTTCTGGTATTATAGGCGTATCAAAAATAGACCTCTGGCAGGCTTCAATTGGTATGGTTGGTGAAATTATGGCGGCAAAGGCGTTGATATAAACTTACAAGCATAATTGTTGATGTTTAATATACGCCAGATCTGGGCAAACTAAGGCCCGGGGGCCACTTGCGGCCCGTTAAGCTTTTCAATCTGGCTCGCCGGACATTCCCAAATATTTTTTTTTTAGATCTTTAAGATGGAAAATGTAGCTGCCATTATGATGTGTAGTCATGTTTTCTAATGACCGTAAGTCTTCAACTGTACAAAGTATTTCAATGGTTAGAATCTGTGCTTTTGGATGAAATACTAGTTACTATGGTCATCTAATTGTGGAGAGGCGGAGTCGGCAGTCCGACAGCGAGGCAGGGCACGCCGTAGCCCAGCCCAAGATGGCGGCGACGAGGCGTGACCAGCAGTCTGACAGCGAGGCAGGGCACGCCGGAGCCCGGCCCAATTTGATTCTACAGATTTTCTAGATTTGCCAGAATATTTTTTTTTTTATTTTAATGATAATAAGTTTGAAGAAATATTTCACAAATATTCTTTGTCGAAAAAACTGAAGCTAAAATGAAGAATTAAATTAAAATGTATTTATTATTCTTTACAATAACAATAAAAAAAAAGATGCTTCAACATTGATTTAAATTGTCAGGAAAGAAGAGGAAGGAATTTAAAAGGTAAAAAGGTATATGTGTTTGAAAATCCTAAAATCATTTTCAAGGTTGTATTAAAATTCTCTTTCTGAAAGTTACAAGAAGCAAAGTAAAAAAATAAATGAATGTATTTAAACAAGTGAAGACCAAGTCTTTAAAATATTTTCTTGGATTTTTAAATTCTATTTGAGTTTTGTCTCTCTTAGAATTAAAAATGTCGAGCGAAGCGGGACCAGCTTGCTAGTAAATAAATACAATTTAAAAAATAGAGGCAGCTCACTGGTAAGTGCTGCTATTTGAGCTATTTTTAGAACAGACCAGCGGGCGACTCATCTGGTCCTTACGGGCGACCTGGTGCCCGCGGGCACCGCGTTGGTGACCCCTGCTCTATGATCTCTAGTCCTGGTTTGTGCAGCAGCATTTTGGACACGCTGCCGGGGCTTTGCAGTAGGGATGTGCGATACACTGATTGTCTGACCAATCCAATACCATGTAAATCTGTCGTGTATTGGCGATACTGATCCGATACAGATACCTTGTGCAAATATACCTAATGTGTCTGGTAACATACAAAAAAATGCCTACTTCCATTAGTGAGAGTCCAGTCCATAGTGGAGCCAGCAGGAGAGCATCCCGAGCGGAGACGGGTCAGCAGCACAGAGATGTCCCCAACCGATGCACAGGCGAGTGGTCCGCTTTGGGTCCCGACTCTGGACAGCCAGCACTTCATCTGTGGCCATCGGACCTGTGCTCCCACCCTCCACAAGGGAGAGGGCGGCAGAGCAGAAAAGAAAAGAAACGGCAGATCAACTGGTCTAAAAAGGGGGTCTATTTAAAGTCTAGAGCAGGGGTCGGGAACCTTTTTGGCTGAGAGAGCCATGAAAGCCAAATATTTCACAATATATTTCCGTAGGAGCCATATAACATTTTTCAACTCTGAATACAACGAAATTTGTGCATTTTTAAGTAGGACCAACATTTGTAGAGTATAATAAGTCTCTTATTCTTTTTAACAACATTGTTATTATAAAAGTTAACCAATAATACATATAATACTTCTTACCGTTAATGCGACATCTTGAACAGGTGCAGTAGAAAACGGATGGTTGGATTAAAATGCATGAGAATGTTTTATAATTTGAACGTTATTTTTGACACTGTGATTACCAGCGGAATTATTCATTACTTATCGTGTTAAGCAATGTCAGCTAAGATTTATCTGAGAGCCATAGGTCCCCTACCCCTGGTTTAAGCATTAGACACCATTTTACCTGCACTCTGCCTCCCGCTGTTTCCCACATCTACAAAGCAATTAGCTACCGACTGCCACCTACTGATATGGAAGAGTATTACACGGTTACTCGGCATAGCTAGGTTGGTAGAGTGGCCGTGCTAGCAACCTGAGGGTTCCAGGTTCGATTCCCGCCTTCGCCATCCTAGTCACTGCCGTTGTGTCCTTGGGCAAGACACTTTACCCACCTGCCCCCAGTGCCACCCACACTGGTTTAAATGTAACTTAGATATCGGGTGTCACTTTGTAAAGCGCTTTGAGTCACTAGAGAAAAGCGCTATATAAATGTAATTATCTGAGACATGCACCTGGGGATAGGTTGATTGGCAACACTAAATTGTGTGAATGTGAGTGTGAGTGTTGTCTGTCTATCTGTGTTGGCCCTGCGATGAGGTGGCGACTTGTCCAGGGTGTACCCCGCCTTCCGCCCGATTGTAGCTGAGATAGGCGCCAGCACCACCCGCAACCCCGAAAGGGAATAAGCGGTAGAAAATGGATGGAGTCATCAAAAGAGCCACATTTGGCTCTAGAGCCATAGGTTACCTACCCCTAGTCTAGAGTATACAAATGAGTTTTAAGATGGGACTTAAATGCTTCTACTGAGGTAGCATCTCGAACTGTTACTGGGAGGGCATTCCAGAGTACTGGAGCCCGAACGGAAAACGCTCTATAGCCCGCAGACTTTTTTTGGGCTCTGGGAATCACAAATAAGCCTGAGTTCTTTATAAGCACAGTTTTGTCCTACTAATTTCAGCGATCCTCGAACTCATCGTGGTTTTGTTTACATGTACAACTTTCTCCGATGCTGCCACAGAAAGGCGTGTTTTATACCACTCCTTCTTTGTCTCATTTTGTCCACCAAACATTTTAGCTTTGTGTTATAGGTGACAAAGCAAATTAGCGTGATAACTCATGATATATATTTATATATACTTTTTTTTCTTTTTACTACACTTTGTGCAGCCATGATACAAGCTACCAAGAAGGCCATCTACTTCCTGCAAAAACTAAAGCGGGCAAGTGCTCCACCACCCATCCTGACCACTTTTTACAGAGGCACCATTGAAAGCATCCTTTCTAGCTGCATCACTGTGTGGGGCGGTAGCTACACTCGGTACAACAGAAGAGACCTGCAGCGCATCGTGAAAACAGCTGGGAAAATCATTGGTGCACCACTCCCATCTCTTCAGGACTTATACACCACCCGCCTCACCCGCAAAGCACTCACAATTGTGAGTGACGCAAGCCACCCCGCACACAACCTGTTCAGCCTCCTTCCCTCTGGAAGAAGATACAAGAGCCTCCGCTCTCGCACCACCAGACTCACCAACAGCTTTCACCACCAGGCTGTTAGGCTGCTGAACTCCCCCCAGCCCGATCCAAAAGGCTGTCAGGACTTTGAAATCCCCCTCCCCGGAACAACCTGAACTCTAAATCCCATGAACCACAGAAAAAATGACTATGCAAAATTGCACACATCTGCTGCTATTTCATAAGTATTTGTTTACAGCCATATCCTATTTAAAAACAACAGGAACTATATATATTGTCACGTTGCACTTTACTGTTGTTTTTTCTTTTCTTTTTGTCTACGCATGGGAGAGTGCGAAACAAAATTTCGATTCCTTTGTATGTCTTTACATGTAAAGAAATTGACAAATAAAGCTGACTTGACTTGACTTGAAGCTTTTAAAGCCACTCATTATTTACTACATGTTAGAAGTGTCCCCCTCCCTCATTAGTAGGTACTGATTGTGCCCATGGACACAACATTTTACAGGACTTACCTATGACGAATTATTCATTACCTAACTTGCTCGCTCAGAAAACATTGCAATCAATGACAGATTTGCAGCTGAAGCTCCCCGAGTCAAACTATGAATATTTTATTCAAAGGTATTACATATAATTTATTGATGCTGTTTATTTTGCTGCATTGTCTCTTTTTACCTGTTTTTGGCATCCTGAGCTAAATTAAACGTCTATTCTTCTACCTGATGCTATTTTACTTTTGAACATCCCAAAAATGTCCTATTTGGGATGCAATGTGTCTTATTGTTTATGGAATAAACCGGGGGTTAGCAACCTGCGGCTCTAGAGCCGCATAGCGCCGCCCTAGTGTCTCTTTGGACCTCTTTAAGAGATGTGTGATAATGGAAAAATGTTTTAATATATTTTCTGTAGGAGAACAAACATGACAGAAACCTTCCTAATTGTTAGAACTCCTACTGTTTATAATAAACATGCTTCACTGATGAGAGTATTTGTGTTATGTTTGCTGGGGGAGTTGTGACGGCACGGAACCACAAGGGGGCAATATTGCTCTATGTATTTATTATTATATATACCAACAATATAATATAGTAAATAATGAACAATATAATTTAATAAACTATAGAACACCTGAGTGTTTTACCTAGTGTTGACTCGAGAGGAGGGACAAGACATGAAGGCAGTCCGTATGGGCAGGCAGATGGTCAAGGCGAATGGCAAAGCGTAGGAGGTCCGTGTCCAAGCGGGGGTCGAGGATCGAATAGGCACTCCGGTAAGCAAAGAAAGCTATGACTGACAAGACGCACAGCTCGTCGACGCGGGAACGAAGGCGGACTGCTGGGGAGGACGACAAGGAAGAACACGGAGGGAAAACACTGAGAGAGAGAGCAGAAAGCTGGGTAGTCGGCTTACGGTACTTGATAGAAGATTAAGTTCCGGCAAAGATCCTTGGGTCCACTGGTCCATATACAGCTTGTCCTCATCAATCCCAGGTGTGTTGATTGCTGATCACCCACATGCCGGCAAGGCTGTGATGTGGCCAGCGCGAGCAGGGGCGTGTCTTGGAGCGCTGCCCAGCTGTCGGAGAAAAGCGGACAATTTGGCAAGCACCGTTTTGTCCTACTAATTTCAGTAATCCTTGAACTCATCGTGGTTTGTTTACATGTACAACTTTCTCCAATGCTGCCACTCATTTTGTCCAACAAATGTTTTATGCTATGCGTGAATGCACAAGGCTACTCTTTGTTGATGTTATTGATTTGGTGGAGTGCTTATCAGTCATATTTGCAAGCTAATCGATGCTAACATGCTATTTAGGCAAGCTGTGTGTACATATTGCATCATCATGCCTCGTCTGTAGGTATATTTGAGCTCATTTAATTTCTTTCACTTATGTCCTCTGTGTATTTAATTTATTTTTGTATGTCTCATGACACATTATCTGTATGTAATATTGGCTGCATTTCAGATAGTTGTTTGTGTGCCATGTTGTTCCAGACCACAGCAAACTTTACCCAGCTTGCATAGATTGTGATAAATCCATTAGAAGAAGACAGCCTGATGTTTCCTTTAACTTGGACACACACAACTATACCTTTGGTCATTAAAAGCCAGTCATTTCCAGAAGTTATCTCATCCTGTGAGAAGCCTCCATTTTACTGTTGTTTTCCAATGTTGCAAAAATGTGTAGAATGAAAATTAAAATACAACATTTCCATTAATTTCAGCTTTTCATAGTAGGCTAATGTAACTGATACAGACACTTACATCATGCGTTGCCTTCATTATATAACATTTATATAAGTCTTTTCATTTGTTGCGGCTCCAGACCGATTTTTTTGTATTTTCGGTTCAATATGGCTCTTTCAACGTTTTGGGTTGAACCAGGCGGGTTACCGAGGTGTCCTTCAGCAAGGCACCGATCCCCCCCAAATGTTTTCACAAGACAATAACAGCATTTGATGAAAATCCGGGGGCCAACAACATTCCTCGGTAACAATACATGACCTGTGAAAGTACCGATGTCTTTGATATCAGGCCCGCCTTTGACACGATGTAGACAACTTTAAGATGATGTCGCATCAACTTAAAAGGTGATGTCATACAGCGTCGGCTTCAGGGATCGATGATTATTTTCCAGTCGGTAGAAATAAAACAGAGCTGAGTGAATCTATTAAAGATGTCCACGACACCTGTGCTTGTTCTCTCAAGCCAAGGGAAGAGTGAAGGTATGAGAAACAATTATCTTTTGAAAAGCTGGAGTAAGGCCTTGATCTCCTAAGATCCCACATAACAAGAGCTAAATAGCATGCACAAAATAAAAAAGATGCAAGTTCTATTAGTGTGTGCGTTGAGTGTGCAAAATAGATAACAAGTGCAAAAACTGATCTACTAAGCTTGTATGGTGAGGGTTGCGACTTAAGTGGTGAAAACAGAGCGTGCCATCCATTATCTTCATGAATACGCAGAATATATGCTGATGGCAAAAAGCCGCCGCCTGACCAGGGCTGAGAAAATCTGCAAAGATTCCTCCCACCCCCACCAAGGACTGTTTTCACTGCTGGACTCTAGAAAGAGGTTCAGCAGCCTCCGAAGCATTCTACAGCTTCTTCCCTCTGGCCGCAAGATTTATGAACGCATCAAAATAATCCCCTCAATTCCCCCCAAAATGGATTAACTCCCTGGAATAAAAAGACAATTGTTGAGATCTGCTTTTTGGATCCTCCACATATTATTGATTGTTGTTCCATTTTTATTTTCACTCTCCGTCTGATCCCATTATTTCCTGTTTAAGTCGGTCACCGTGGTAGCTTATCAGTTTCACCTGTTTCTCTCGGCCCTGCACACCTGTCCTCACTAATCACCTGCCTTTTATAAGCATGCATCTTTTGTTGTTCAGTCTGGGATCCAAATTTGTTCTTACACAACGGTACGTCTGCTTTGCACTTTTAGTTCCATGCAATTTCTGTATCATTCTCGCGAGCTCTCACACTGTGCAATTTTATTTATTCTTAGCTCTCATGCTAAATGTTTTGTTTTCCCCTTTGTGTGCTTATGTGCCAGTTTAGTTTACTATTTGTTTATCCTAGCTTTCATGCTAGCGTCTTTTGTTTGCCTTTTCTTAGCTCCAGTATTTTTGTTCTCTAGCACCTTTTGTTAAATAAATCATTAGTTCATACCTTCGACGCATCCTCGAGGGAATCGAACCCGGCATGTCGATGCCGAACAGACGTAACAACAATGTAACATACATCCATAAACGTGGATGCATATGAAAAAGTGCAATATAAAATAAAAAGTGCAGACTTCCCTCTCCCCAGCCGCTTCGTCTAGCTCTTCCCGGGGGATCCCGAGGCGTTCCCAGGCCAGCCGGGAGACATAGTCTTCCCAACGTATCCTGGGTCTTAAGTCCGGTCTCCTATCAGTTGGACGTGCCCTTCGGGTGGCATCCTGACCAGATGCCAGAACCACCTCATCTCGCTCCTCTCCATGTGGAGGAGAAATGGCTTTACTTTGAGATGACAGAGCTTCTCACCCTATCTCTAGGGGAGAGACCCGCCACCCGGCGGAGGAAACACATTTGGTCCGCTTGTACCCGTGATCTTGTCCTTTCGGTCATGACCCAAAGCTCATGACCATAGGTGAGGATGGGAACGTAGATCAACCGATAAATTGAGAGCTTTGCCTTCCGGCTCGGCTCCTTCTTCACCACAACGGATCGGTACAACGTCCGCATTACTGAAGACGCCGCACCGATCCACCTGTCGATCTCACAATCCACTCTTCCCTCACTCGTGAACAAGACTCTGAGGTACTTGAACTCCTCCACTTGGGGCAGGGTCTCCTCCCCAACCCGGAGATGGCACTCCACCCTTTTCCAGGCGAAAACCATGGACTCGGACTTTAAAAATGGTATTTGGTTAAAATTTGGCAATGATGATATCGTATACTCTTCTTGTCTATAAGGCGTGGTTATAAAGACACTCAATGGTCTTGATTAAGACGTAAGATATGTGTGAAAGAATCATTGAATTCATAAAATGAAAGCACAGCTGAGAGTTAAGCAGTTTCTTATATTCTTAAAACAGCCTAGGTCTGCCTTCAGGGATTTGCACATTTTCTTAATGTGACTTTTAAAATTCAGTCTATGATTACGCCCAAATATTTAACTTCAGGTACTTGCTCAATGAGCTTCTCATTCATTTTTATATTCAGAAGGTTTGCTTGAGGTAGCTTTTTTTTTATGGGGAAGCAGACAGAGTTAGTCTTTTTAGTGTTTAGGGTTAAACAGGATGCTGTTTTATTTAGCATTGAACTTCTCAGCAACTAGAGTACAGGTCTAACCTGGCAGCAAGAAGGAGGCGATCGCTTCAAAGGCCAACAATGGCGAGAAAACCCTCCGTCCGTAAGCGCGTCGACATATTTGGACTGTCAGAAATTAAAATATTCGACATATTTTAATTTAGGGGGCTTCACGGTGGCAGAGGGGTTAGTGCGTCTGCCTCACAATACGAAGTTCCTGCAGTCCTGGGTTCAAATCCAGGCTCGGGATCTTCCTGTGTGGAGTTTGCATGTTCTCCCCGTGAATGCGTGGGTTCCCTCCGGGTACTCCGGCTTCCTCCCACTTCCAAAGACATGCACCTGGGGATAGGTTGATTGGCATCACTAAATTGGCCCTAGTGTTTGAATGTGAGTGTGAATGTTGTCTGTCTATCTGTGTTGGCCCTGCGATGAGCTGGCGACTTGTCCAGGGTGTACCCCGCCTTCCGCCCGATTGTAGCTGAGATAGGCGCCAGCGCCCCCCGCGACCCCAAAAGGGAATAAGCGGTAGAAAATGGATATTTTAATTTAATTGATCATTTTACAATTTTATAACTGCTGGATGACTTATGATATGTACAATGCGCCCTATGGTCCGGAAAATATGATAAATCCTAAATGACATTGCCGAAAAGACTCGTATTTTTAATTCTGACAAATATAAAAGGTGGGCTTCACCAAGCTGCCAGGTTGTGGTGACTTCAAACGTCGTGATCTAATTTACAAACTTGTTACATACACCCAGCATGCATTTCGCATAATTCTAGGATTTGCAAGGAGACAATGAAAGACAATAAGCAGAGTAGTCTGTTCCTTTCACTGCATTCACTGAGAAACATGTGCTGGGCACACATTAACAGTTTTTTAGCTCGAAATGATGTAAGAACTGCAAGAAGGGCTGTGAGAACAAGGAATAGAAGACAGGGAAGGGAGCTTTTGAGATGCAAAACACACACACACACACAGACACAAACTATGCTGATCAGTCTTACTGGGGACCCTGGGGGGAAAAGAGTTAATATGGTTCATGGGGACCAAATTTAAATAATTTTGCATAATTCACACACATCTGTACGTGACTACTGAGGACTATTTGAAAAAAAAAAGTTTAAATTAAATATGACATGATCCTCAGAATACAGCACTACAGCTGTCGTCTTTCAGGAAAGTTTCACCACTTAAATGTTAAAGCAAATCCTGCATCTTCTGTGACATTCCTGAAAACTGCTATTTAGCAGTAACGAAGTTGTCTGCAACTACAACTACCATATATAGAAGGATATAGAATGGATCTGTCTATCATTTAAAAAGGTTTCCCTTTAGGGGACCTGTTTTTTTGTCCCCATACTGTCTGAAGTCCCCTAAAGGTGACTGTGTAAACAGAGCAATGTCCCCATTAAGTCAACATTTCCAGAACACACACACATACACACACACATATACTGGTTATCATTTGGAATGGGGACCAAGTTTTTGATCAATTAAAAGGTTAAGTTGTTCAACTTTGGCCCTCGGCTTTGTTCAGTTTAGAATTTTGGCCCACTCTGTATTTGAGTTTGACACCCCTGCTTTAGGGGTCCTGATTTTTTGTCCCCGTACTGTCAGAAGTCCCCTAAAGGTGACTGTGTAAACAGAGCAATGTCCCCATTAAGTCAGCATTGCCAGAACACACACACACACACACACACACACACACACACACACACATACACACACACATTTGGAATGGGGACCAAGTTTATGATCAGAACTTGTGGGGACCACCCTTTCTACAGCTTGTGGAGGCATTAAAAAAATGAATTAAAATGGCCATTGCCCAGTTCTCTCATACACGTCTTTAAATCTCTGGATTGATGAAGTAATGTGCTGATCAGTCTTACTGGGGACCCTGGGGGGGAAATAGTTAATATGGTTCATGTGGAGCAAATTTAAATAATTTTGCATAATTCACACAAATTTGTACGTGACTACTGAGGAGCATTTGAAAGAAAAAGCTCAAAATTAAATATGACATGATCTTCAGAATCCAGCACTACTGTACATCTGTCCTCTTATAAGAACTTTCACCACTTAAATGTTAAAGCAAATCCTACATCTTCTGTGACATTACTAAAAACTGCTATTTAGCAGTAACGAAGTTGTCTGCAACTACAACTACCATATATAGAAGGGTATAGAATGGATCTGACTATCATTTAAAAAGGTTTCCCTTTAGGGGACCTGTTTTTTTGTTCCCATACTGTCTGAAGTCCCCTAAAGGTGACTGTGTAAACAGAGCAATGTCCCCATTAAGTCAACATTTCCAGAACACACACACATACACACACACATATACTGGTTATCATTTGGAATGGGGACCAAGTTTTTGATCAGAACTTGTGGGGACCGTCCTTTCTACAGCTTGTGGAGGCATTAAAAACATTAGGTAAAATGGCCACTGCCCAGTTCTCTCATACACGTCTTTAAATCTCTGGATTGATGAAGTAATGTGCCGATCAGTCTTACTGGTTAATATGGTTCATGGGGACCAAATTTAAATAATTTTGCATAATTCACACAAATTTGTACGTGACTACTGAGGACCATTTAAAAAAAAGAAAAGCTCAAATTAAATATGACATGATCCTCAGAATACAGCACTACAGCTGTCCTCTTTCAGGAAAGTTTCACCACTTAAATGTTAAAGCAAATCCTGCATCTTCAGTGACATTACTGAAAACTGCTATTTAGCAGTAACAAAGTTGTCTGCAACTGCAACTACCATATATAGAAGGATATAGAATGAATCTGACTATCATTTAAAATGGTTTCCCTTTGGGGCATGGGTGTCAAACTCTGGCCCGCGGGCCAAATTTGGCCCGCCATGTAATTTCATTTGGCCCTTGAGGCAATAATAAATTAACATTAGAGCTGGCCCGCCGGTATTATACAGTGGCGGTGCCGCTGTATCACCGCATTCAACGCTAATTCTCATACTTGCCAACCCTCCGATTTTTACAGGAGAATCCCGAATTTCAGTGCCCCCCACCCTCACCCCCCACCCCCCGAAAATCTCACGGGGCAACCATTCTCCCGAATTTCCGAAAGGTACTGCTTTTAGCATCCTCTACAACCTGTCGTCACGTCCGCTTTTCCTTCATACAAACAGCGTGTCGGCCTAGTTACAAAATATATGCGGCTTCTACACACACACAAGTGAATGCAATGCATACTTGGTCAACAGCCATACAGGTCACCCTGAGGGTGGCCGTATAAACAACTTTAACACTGTTACACCACACTGTGAACCCACACCAAACAAGAATAACAAACACATTTCGGGGGAACATCTGCACCGTAACACAACATAAACACAACCGAACAAATACCTAGAACCCCTTGCAGCATTAACTCTTCCGGGACGCTACAATATACACCCCCGCTACCAACAAAACTCGATTTTGCATGTCACTATAAAGTTATATAAGCCTTGCTTGTTCAATATTTAATGCAAAACTTGTTTGGGTCCCTATTAAAAGGTTAAGTTGTTCAACTTTGGCCCTCGGCTTTGTTCAGTTTAGAATTTTGGCCCACTCTGTATTTGAGTTTGACACCCCTGCTTTAGGGGTCCTGATTTTTTGTCCCCGTACTGTCAGAAGTCCCCTAAAGGTGACTGTGTAAACAGAGCAATGTCCCCATTAAGTCAGCATTGCCAGAACACACACACACACACACACACACACACACACACACACACACACACACACACACACACACACACACACACACACACACACACACACACACACACACATTTGGAATGGGGACCAAGTTTATGATCAGAACTTGTGGGGACCACCCTTTCTACAGCTTGTGGAGGCATTAAAAAAATGAAGTAAAATGGCCACTGCCCAGTTCTCTCATACACGTCTTTAAATCTCTGGATTGATGAAGTTATGTGCTGATCAGTCTTACTGGGGACCCTGGAGGGGAAATAGTTAATATGGTTTATGTGGAGCAAATTTAAATAATTTTGCATAATTCACACAAATTTGTACGTGACTACTGAGGACCATTTGAAAGAAAAAGCTCAAAATTAAATATGACATGATCTTCAGAATCCAGCACTACTGTACATCTGTCCTCTTATAAGAACTTTCACCACTTAAATGTTAAAGCAAATCCTACATCTTCTGTGACATTACTAAAAACTGCTATTTAGCAGTAACGAAGTTGTCTGCAACTACAACTACCATATATAGAAGGGTATAGAATGGATCTGACTATCATTTAAAAAGGTTTCCCTTTAGGGGACCTGTTTTTTTGTCCCCATACTGTCAGAAGTCCCCTAAAGGTGACTGTGTAAACAGAGCAATGTCCCCATTAAGTCAACATTGCCAGAACACACACACACACACACACACACACACACACACACACACACACACACACACACACACACACACTCACACACACACACACAAACACACACACGCTCAGATACTCAATGATAAAAATAAAAAAGCACAATGGACTCTAAAGTCTGATGTCTCACATTAGAAGTTGGCCTCCATATTTAATTCAAAAAATAAAAACTACTTCCCAAAGTGGGGATGTTTAGTTCTAATTCTGCCTTCACGTCACCACAGTGGATTTTGAATCGAAGAGGTGATTGAAATGCTGACGTTCCGCTTTAATTTAAGGTTGTTGTTTTTTTACAACCTAATAAAGGACATTTATGTTGTACAATAAATAGAAACAAGAATAAAAATATATTATAGTAATTTGGGACTAAAAACATCCATTGTGTGTAACCCCATTTTTTATAATGATATACTGCAAGTGTAAATATAACCAAGTAGGAAACTTTGGGGGAATAAAACTGAGAAATAATTGGATACAAATCATCGACAGACGCCAAACTCTCGGGTGTGCTTGCTGGAAACTTCGACTATAACTGACCCATTTACACTTTTTGTGGTCCTACTCTGTTCTGGGTATGAAGATTGAGTTAAAGTTAAAGTAGCAATGATTGTCACACACACATTAGTTAAAGCGAAATTATTCTCTGCATTTGAGCCATCACCCTTGATCACCCCCTGGGAGGTGAGGGGAGCAGTGAGCAGCAGTGGTGGCCACGCCCGGGAATCATTTATGGTGATTTAACCCCCGATTCCAACCTTTGATGTATGAATTGTAATGTTTTAAAGTGTTTACACAGCACCCCCCGCCATCCCAAAACGGACAAGCAGTCGAAAATGGATGGATCCCCAGGGCAGCTGTGGCTACAGATGTAGCTTACCACCACCGGGTGTGAATGAATGATGGCTTCCCACTTCTCTGTGAGCGCTTTGAGTATCTAATAATAGAAAAGCGCAATATAAATCTATTCCATCATTATTATTATTATGGATGGATATTGGTTGATTGACAACATTTTGATGCAATCAAAAATGTTTTTTGTTTGCAATTTTTGATAATTGGGGTGTGAAGTGAAGTGAATTATATTTATATAGCGCTTTTCTCAAGTGACTCAAAGCGCTTTACATAGTGACACCCAATATCTAAGTTCCATTTAAACCAGTGTGGGTGGCACTGGGAGCAGGTGGGTAAAGTGTCTTGCCCAAGGACACAACGGCAGTGACTAGGATGGCACAAGCGGGAATCGAACCTGCAACCCTCAAGTTGCTGGCACGGCCACTCTACCAAACGAGCTATGCTGCCCAAAGTTAACGTGATACTAAGGAGTAGTGTTGTCCCAATACCAATATTTTGGTACCGGTATCCGTAAACAAAATGTATTTTGATACTTTTCGGTACTTTTTGATACTTTTCTAAATAAAGCGGGACCACAAAAAATTGCATTATTGGCTTTATTTCAACAAAAAAAATCTCAAGGTACATTAAACATATGTTGCTTATGGCAAGTTTGTCCTTAAATAAAATAGTGAAGATACTAGGAAACTTGTCTTTTAGTAGTAAGTAAACAAACAAAGGCTCCTAATTAGTCTGCTGACATATGCATCATTAAAGGACAAGTGGTAGAAAATGGAATTATTAATCTACTTGTTCATTTACTGTTAATATCTGCTTACTTTCCCTTTCAACATGTTCTATTTACACTTCTGTTAAAATGTAATAATCACTTATTCTTCTGTTGTTTGATACTTTACATTAGTTTTGGATGATACCACACATTTAGGTATCGATCCGATACCAAGTAGTTACAAGACCGGTACTTTTTAGAGGCGGTATAGTACTGAATATGATTAATTATAATAATAATAATAAATAGACACAGGAATAAAAGGAATTAAAGAACAAAAGGTCTTACCTTTTTGAACCCAAGAGCTACTTCTTGGGTATTGATTAATGCCAAGGGCTACCAGTTTGATACACACTTAAATAAACTGCCAGAAATAGCCAATTTGCTCAATTTACTTTTAACTCTATGTTATTATTAATAATTAATGATATTTATCTTTGTGGAAAGACTGATCATCTTAATGATTTCTCACAATAAATATATATTTTTGATGACATGTTTTAAATAGGTTAAAATCCAATCTGCACTTTGTTAGAATATATAACAAATTGGACCAAGCTATATTTCTAACAAAGACAAATCATTATTTCTTCTAGATTTTCCAGAATCAAAATTTTAAAATAAATTCAAAAGACTTTGAAATAAGATTTAAATTTGATTCTACAGATTTTCTAGATTTGCTAAAATAATTTTTTTGAATATTAATCATAATAAGTTTGAAGAAATATTTCACAAATTTTCTTCGTCGAAAAAACAGAAGCTAAAATGAAGAATTAAATTAAAATGTATTTATTCGTCTTTACAACAAAAAAATAAATTTACTTGAACATTGATTTAAATAGTCAGGAAAGAAGAGGAAGGAATTTAAAAGGTAAAAAGGTATATGTGTTTAAAAATCCTAAAACCATTTTTTAAAGTTGTATTTTTTCTCTAAAATTGTCTTTCAGAAAGTTATAAGAAGCAAAGTAAAAAAAAAAAATTATTTAAACAAGTCCAGACCAAGTGTTTGAAATATTTTCTTAGATTTTTTAAATTCTATTTGAGTTTTGTCTCTTATAAAATTAAAAATGTCGAGCAAAGCGAGACCAGCTTGCTAGTAAATAAATAGAATTTAAAAAATAGAGGCAGCTCACTGGTAAGTGCTGCTATTTGAGCTATTTTTAGAACAGGCCAGCGGGCGACTCATCTGGTCTTTACGGGCGACCTGGTGCCCGCGGGCACCGTGTTGGTGACCCCTGGTCTAAATTGTCAAAAAGTGTGAATTTGAGTGTGAATTTGAGTGTGAATGCTTGTGTTCCGTGTCCTGTGATTGGCTGGTGACCAGTCCAGTTCAGCCCTATGATGAGGCAACGACTTGTCCAGGGTGTACCCCGCCTTCCGCCCGAATGCAGCTGAGATACGCTCCAGCACCCAAAAGGGACAGGCGGTAGGAAATGGATGGATGGACAGTCCAGTTCATTGGTAGAGAAAATGGATTAACGATTAATAACAATGATGTCATCTAAAAGATTTGATTTCACTCAAAGATCTACTAAACTTTAGATTAGGATAAGGATGCTTAATGTTTAAATTTAAAAAATATGGTGGTTTGCAGATCAAGATGAGGAAAAGCAAGGCGCCCTCCACCAGGAGAGGAGAAATCCAGAACCTCTTTCAAAGTTATGCCTTGGGCCAGGCGGTCTTACCAGCCGGCTCCCTGCTCAGGTTCCTGCACAAGGAGCAGTTGGAGGTGACTGCCGACGAGGGCACGGCGGACACTTTGATCGAGAAATATGAAATTGAGGAGACAGGTGAGCAAAGAGAATCTGTGGGACTTTTCTGCAGGCTGCTTGTGATTTAAGAATGCTGATGTGGAGAGGCGTAGCCGGCGAACAAGCAGCGGGGCAGGGCACGCTGGAGCCCTGCCCAAGATGGCGGCAAGGAGGCGGCGAATGCGGCGGGAGCAACGCCACAATCTGACTCAGGAGCGTGGATCGCGCACCGGCACACAATTGACTTATCTCCTCTTACTGTATAAAAGGGGAGAAGGAGGAAAGATCGGGGCAAAAGGAGTTGGAGAGTCCATAGCAGCGACCAAGGAGCAGAAGTAAAGACAAGAGCAAGAGTGACCGAGGAGCGAGCAGCGGAGAAGGAGCTGAAAAGCGACCAGACCGAAAGACAAGCTCCTCGGTCGCTTTTCAGCCGACCGCGTCTTCGTCTCTCGTGTGCTCTTTGGCGCTCTTCTCTTTGCTTCTGCGGACTCTCCAACTCCTTCTGCCCTGATCTCTCCTCCTTCTCCCCTTTTATACAGTGAGAGGAGATAAGTCAGTCATGTGCCGGTGCGCGATACACGCACCTGAATCAGATTGCGGCGTCGCTCCCGGCACGCCCCGCCTCTCCGCTCCACCGCATTCTCCGCCTCCTTGCCGCCATCTTGCCCCGCTGCTCGTTTGCCGGCTGCGCCTCTCCACAGCTGACTTTGATGTTTCTTGAAGCCAATTGTTGACACTTCACCGATACAAAATGACGCACGCCCGAATATAGAAGATCCATGCAGAAAGATCTTATGATCTCAAACTCGCATCCCAATTTTCTGTGGCCCTCTACTTAACTTCATAATATGGTGAAACTGCATGTTTGTGGCAAATTGCAGCACAACACACACAATGCGACTGTGAATTGTTCCTGTTAGCCAGGGGTGTCCAAAGTGCGGCCCGGGGGGCCATTTGAGGCCCACAGCTAATTGTTTACTGGCCCGCCACACATTCTAGAAATGCTATTGCAAACATTTTAAAAAAACATAAAAAAAAAAGTGGAATGAGGTGAAATCGAACTTGAAAAAGTTGCAATGTTGACACAAAGCTGCCATGCAGGCTGTTTATTTTCTTTTGTCTATATTTATTTAAAAAAAAAAAAAAAATTCAATGTTATAGTGAATTATTGACCTATTCAAGGCTCCAAATATTTCAAATATTTCACTTAAAAATGTTTTATGTGGAAAATAGTGCATATATTGTGTGGTTGCCATTGAAAAACATCAACATTTTCTTTGACAAAAGACCATAAAACAAACAAAATAATAGTTCAAACATAAAATCGACAGCTATGTCAGAAGTTGATCTCGTAACTTACATGTTGAAAGTTAAAAAAATAAAATAAAAATAAATGCTATTGCAAACATTTAAAAAAAAACATTAAAAAAAAGTGGAATGAGGTGAAATCAAACTAGAAAAAGTTGCAATGTTGACACAAAGCTGCCATGCAGGCTGTTTATTTTCTTTTGTCTATATTTATTAAAAAGAACAAAATAATAATAATTAAATGTTATAGTGAATTATTGACCTATTCAAGGCTCCAATTATTTCAAATATTTCAGTTAAATTTTTTTATGTGGAAAATAGTGCATATATTGTGTGGTTGCCATAGAAAAACATCAACATTTTCTTTGACAAAAGAGCATAAAACAAACAATAATAGTTCAAACGTAAAATCGACAGCTATGTCAGAAGTTGATCTTGTAACTTAAGTGTTGAAAGTTAAAAAAATAAAATAAAAATAAATACTATTGCAAACATTAAAAAAAAAACATTAAAAAAAAGTGGAATGAGGTGAAATCTAATGAGAAAAAGTTGCAATGTTGACACAAAGCTGCCATGCAGGCTGTTTATTTTCTTTTGTCTATATTTATTTTTTAAAAAATAATAATAATAATTAAATGTTATAGTGAATTATTGACCTATTCAAGGCTCCAATTATTTCGAGTATTTCTCTTAATTTTTTTTTATGTGGAAAATAGTGCATATATTGTGTGGTTGCCATATAAAAACATCAACATTTTCTTTGACAAAAGAGCATAAAACAAACAAAATAATAGTTCAAACGTAAAATCGACAGATATGTCTGAAGTTGATCTCGTAACTTAAGTGTTGAAAGTTAAAAAAAATAAATAAAAAGAAATGCTATTGCAAACATTTTAAAAAAACATTAAAAAAAAGTGGAATGAGGTGAAATCGAACTAGAAAAAGTTGCAATGTTGACACAAAGCTGCCATGCAGGCTGTTTATTTTCTTTTGTCTATATTTATTTTAAAAAATTAAAAAAAATTAAAATCAAATGTTATAGTGAATTATTGACCTATTTAAGGCTCCAAATGTTTCAAATATTTCACTTAAAAATGTTTGATGTGGAAAATAGTGCATATATTGATTGTGTGGTTGCCATATAAAAACATCAACATTTTCTTTGACAAAAGAGCATAAAACAAACAAAATAATAGTTCAAACGTAAAATCGACAGATATGTCTGAAGTTGATCTCGTAACTTAAGTGTTGAAAGTTAAAAAAATAAAAATGTATCACTTTATGAGATGGGCACCTTTTAGATCCAAAATATATATAATGGGATTTTAATTATCTTTACACTGTGATTACTCAAAAATAATACTGAATTACAATCAATGGTGTCCTACATTATTAATCTTTTTTAGGCTCTAATTCAGGGGTCGGGAACCTTTTTGGCTGAGAGATCTAAAAATCCAAATATTTTAAAATGTATTTCCATTAGAGCCATATAATATTTTTTTCAACACTGAACATAACTAAACGCGTGCATTTTGAAGTAAGACCAACATTTCTAGAGTATAATAGGTCTCTTATTCTTTGTAATAAAATTGTTATTCTGAAGCTAACTGTGGAAGGGGCGTGGCCTGCGGGCCTGCAGCGAAGCAGGGTGTGCCAGGACCGGCCTCGAAATTAGTGACAGGTGCGTAGATGGCCCACTTGGGCCTTGTTATCTAATCACCTGTCGCTCTGTTATAAGCAGCAGCCAGGAGGAAAGACAGGGTTGGAGCTGGAGCCATAGTACGAGCGAGAACGAAAGAGAAAAAGACAATTGCTGGAAAGCAACTGAGAGACTTATTGAAAAATAAAAAAATATAGTAACCCTGAAACAGGCTCTCATGTCGATGCTTGGTGGTCTGAAGAACCCCCAGGAGGGCAAGCCCTAAACTAACTAATAATAAATAAATCACTTCTTTCACTTAATGCAACTTTTTGAACTAGTGCGGTTGGACATTTAGTTTTGTTTTGCATTTCCTTGTTTGTCTTACCATGCCAACTGATTTAGTTTTCTGTCATGTCTGATCATGAGTTTTATACGGCCATATTACCCTGAGCATCCCCAATCTTATCTGTTCTCAAAGCTAAGAAGTGTCTGGCCTGGTTAGTACTTGGATGGGAGACTGCCTGGGAATACCAGGTACTTTGGACTCTTAAGTTCCTTTTTTTTTCACTCCCTGTTTTGTTACCATGACAACCAATCAGTTCACCTGTCTTGTCTCACACCTGTTTACACTTATCATGTTCATTATTTAAGCCACAGTTACCAGTTAGTCAGTCTGGCAACATCACCTCATTTACGCCCTCGATTATCTGCCTCATGCCTTGCAATGCTGTCCATTTTGTCCACGTAAGTTTTTGTTATTTATGCCACTGCGGCAAGTGTTTTTGTTTCATGTTTGTAGTTTATAGCCTTTGTGCTAGTCTTTTGTTTCATAGCCCAGTTTTTTTTGTACCGCCATTGTGCGCGCTTTTTGTTGGTTCCTGTTTTTAGTTTTAGTGTTCAAATAAAGATGTACCTTCCTTCTCGCCGTTTCCACTCCATTCGCTTTGCACCTCGGGAAAACAACCCAAGCTAGGTGACATCATTCGCAAATACGGTGTTAGCTTTCACTGTTATGCTGATGACACCCAGCTCTACATGCCCCTAAAGCTGACCAACAGGCCGGACTGTATGCTGATGACACCCAACTCTACATGCACCTAAAGCTGACCAACACGCCGGACTGTAGTCAGCTGGAGGCGTGTCTTAATGAAATTAAAGAATGGATGTCCGCTAACTTTTTGCAACTCAACGCCAAAAAAACGGAAATGCTGATTATCGGTCCTGCTAGACACCGACCTGTATTTAATAATACAACTCTAACATTTGACAACCAAACAATTAAACAAGGCGACTCGGTAAAGAAGCTGGGTATTATCTTTGACCCAACTCTCTCCTTTGAGGCACACATTAAAAGCGTTACTAAAACGGCCTTCTTTCAGCTCCGTAATATCGCTAAAATTCGCTCCATTCTGTCCACTAATGACGCTGAGATCATTATCCATGCATTTGTTACGTCTCGCCTCGACTACTGTAACGTATTATTTTGGGGTCTCCCCATGTCTAGCATTAAAAGATTACAGTTGGTACAAAATGCGGCTGCTAGACTTTTGACAAGAACAAGAAAGTTTGATCACATTACGCCTGTACTGTATATACCTTTATATACATATATACATACATATATACCTATACTGTATATACCTTTATATACATATATACATACATATATACCTATACTGGCTCACCTGCACTGGCTTCCTGTGCACTTAAGATGTGACTTTAAGGTTTTACTACTTACGTATAAAATACTACACGGTCTAGCTCCATCCTATCTTGCCGATTGTATTGTACCATATGTCCCGGCAAGAAATCTGCGTTCAAAGGACTCCGGCTTATTAGTGATTCCCAAAGCCCAAAAAAAGTCTGCGGGCTATAGAGCTTTTTCATTTCGGGCTCCAATACTCTGGAATGCCCTCCCGGTAAAAGTTCGAGATGCCACCTCAGTAGAAGCATTTAAGTCTCACCTTAAAACTCATTTGTATACCCTAGCCTTTAAATAGACCCCCTTTTTAGACCAGTTGATCTGCAGTTTCTTTTCTTTTTCTCCTATGTCCCACTCTCCCTTGTGGAGGGGGTCTGGTCCGATCCGGTGGCCATGTACTGCTCGCCTGTGTATCGGTTGGGGACATCTCTGCGCTGCTGATCCGCCTCCGCTTGGGATGGTTTCCTGTGAACGGGACTCTCGCTGCTGTGTTGGATCCGCTTTGGACTGGACTCTTGCGACTGTGTTGCATCCATTATGGATTGAACTTTCACAGTATCATGTTGGACCCGCTCGACATCCATTGCTTTCCTCCTCTCCAAGGTTCTCATAGTCATCATTGTCACCGACGTCCCACCGGGTGTGAGTTTTCCTTGCCCTTATGTGGGCCTACCGAGGATGTCGTAGTGGTTTGTGCAGCCCTTTGAGACACTAGTGATTTAGGGCTATATAAGTAAACATGTGGTTTTCGTCCTGGTCGTGGAACTGTGGACCAGCTCTATACTCTCGGCAGGGTTCTTGAGGGTGCATGGGAGTTTGCCCAACCAGTCTACATGTGCTTTGTGGACTTGGAGAAGGCATTCGACCGTGTCCCTCGGGAAGTCCTGTGGGGAGTGCTCAGAGAGTATGGGGTATCGGACTGTCTTTTTGTGGCGGTCCGTTCCCTGTACGATCAGTGCCAGAGCTTGGTCCGCATTGCCGGCAGTAAGTCGAACACATTTCCAGTGAGGGTTGGACTCCGCCAAGGCTGTCCTTTGTCACCGATTCTGTTCATAACTTTTATGGACAGAATTTCTAGGCGCAGTCAAGGCGTTGAGGGGTTCCGGTTTGGTAACCGCAGGATTAGGTCTCTGCTTTTTGCAGATGATGTGGTCCTGATGGCTTCATCTGACCGGGATCTTCAGCTCTCGCTGGATCGGTTCGCAGCCGAGTGTGAAGCGACCGGAATGAGAATCAGCACCTCCAAGTCCGAGTCCATGGTTCTCGCCCGGAAAAGGGTGGGGTGCCATCTCCGGGTTGGGGAGGAGACCCTGCCCCAAGTGGAGGAGTTCAAGTACCTAGGAGTCTTGTTCACGAGTGAGGGAAGAGTGGATCGTGAGATCGACAGGCGGATCGGTGCGGCGTCTTCAGTAATGCAGACGCTGTACCGGTCCGTTGTGGTGAAGAAGGAGCTGAGCCGGAAGGCAAAGCTCTCAATTTACCGGTCGATCTACGTTCCCATCCTCACCTATGGTCATGAGCTTTGGGTCATGACCGAAAGGATAAGATCACGGGTACAAGCAGCCGAAATGAGTTTCCTCCGCCGTGTGGCGGGGCTCTCCCTTAGAGATAGGGTGAGAAGCTCTGCCATCCGGGAGGAACTCAAAGTAAAGCCGCTGCTCCTTCACATCGAGAGGAGCCAGATGAGGTGGTTCGGGCATCTGGTCAGGATGCCACCCGAACGCCTCCCTAGGGAGGTGTTTAGGGCACGTCCAACCGGTAGGAGGCCACGGGGAAGACCCAGGACACGTTGGGAAGACTATGTCTCCCGGCTGGCCTGGGAACGCCTCGGGATCCCCCGGGAAGAGCTAGACGAAGTGGCTGGGGAGAGGGAAGTCTGGGTTTCCCTGCTTAGGCTGTTGCCCCCGCGACCCGACCTCGGATAAGCGGAAGATGATGGATGGATGGATGGATGGATGGATAAGTAAACATTGATTGATTGATTGAAGACCAAGTCCAAGCCTGACAAACTTGCTTTTAACATTTTAATAACTGAACCTTTTATGGTACCTGGGAGGCCCAAAGGTAAACAAAAACAAAAAAAATCCACATATTTTGTTATGGTTTGAATAATGAAAAATATCAAAATGGCCCCCGCCTGCTTAAATTTTTCTGTGTGAGGCTCTCTCTGGAAAAAGTTTGGACACCCCTGTAGAACAAACGTACATAAGGAACAAACTGCATAATAACATTGCTGTAACCCTGGATTCACCCAAGGAAGTGAATTGTGAAGTGAATAATATTTTATTTGGCGCTTTTCTCAAGTGACTCAATGCGCTTTACATAGTGAAACCCAATATCTAAGTTACATTTAAACCAGTGTGGGTGGCACTGGGAGCAGGTGGGTAAAGTGTCTTGCCCAAGGACACAACGGCAGTAACTAGGATGGCACAAGCGGGAATTGAACCTGCAACCCACTTGAGGGTTATGCCGCCCCGGAAGACACACATGACATGATTGCATGTCATGTCACGATATAAAGCACACATACTGCTATACACACGTCTAACCAGGCATTTTTCTCTCTTAAGGAATTGTGAAATAAAATCATGTCTTCAGGAGATCAACACTGTACTGAAGCCCAGAACACTACACATTTTCCCAGTTTTGGTTTAGAGAATAGGAAAGATTGGCCTGGCCCACTAGCATCTCTCTTTATTCAGAGTGATGTGATAATCAAACACTCTAGAACAGGGGTGTCAAACTCAAATACAGAGTGGGCCAAAATTTAAAACCGAACAAAAATCCGCGGGCCGAGGTTGAACAAATTAACCTTTTAATAGGGACCCAAACAAGTTTTGTATTGAATATTGAACAAGCAAGGCTTATGTAACTTTATAGTGAAATGCAAAATCGAGTTTCAAATAATAATAATAGTAAAAAAATATCAATGGCATATCAAATAAATTTTTAAATAAAAATTGAATGCCTCTTTTTCGGTGGTGGGGTTGAGGTGGACGGGGTTTGATAGCGGGGGGTGTATATTGTAGTGTCCCGGGTATTTGTTCTGTCGTGTTTATGTTGTGTTACGGTGCGGTTGTTTTCCCAAAATGTGTCATTCTTGTTTGGTTTGGGTTCACAGTGTGGCGCATATTTGTAACAGTGTTAAAGTTGTTTATACGGCCACCCTCAGTGTGACCTGTATGGCGGTTGACCAAGTATGCCTTGCATTCACTTGTGTGTGTGAATAAGCCGCATATATTATGTGACTGGGCCGGCACGCTGTTTGTATGGAGGAAAAGCGGACGTGGAGGCAGGTTTTAGAGAACGCCAAAGGCAGTGCCTTTAAAGCCCACCCCAAATATTGTTGTCCCGGGAGGGGTACTGAACTTCGGGAGTCTGCCGGGAAAATCGGGAGGGTTGGCAAGTAAGAGTATTAGCGGTGAATGCGGTGTTACAGCAGCGGGCCAGCTCTAATGTTAATCTGATATTGCCTCAAGGGCCAATCTGGCCCGCGGGCCGGAGTTTGACACCCATGCTCTAGAAGTCTAGAATGCAATAGTATATAAGAGAATTGACAGTGTGTGTACCTTCAGTGATGAATGATGAGCAGAGTGTACATGTTTATGTACTCACTGTCCACTGTGGTACATGGAAAATGTTTCATCAATCAATCAATCAATGTTTATTTATATAGCCCCAAATCACAAATGTCTCAAAGGACTGCACAAATCATTACGACTACAACATCCTCGGAAGAACCCACAAAAGGGCAAGGAAAACTCACACACAGTGGGCAGGGAGAATTCACATCCAGTGGGACGCCAGTGACAATGCTGACTATGAGAAACCTTGGAGAGGACCTCAGATGTGGGCAACCCCCCCCCCCCCCACCCCCCCCTCTAGGGGACCGAAAGCAATGGATGTCGAGCGGGTCTAACATGATACTGTGAAAGTTCAATCCATAGTGGCTACAACACAGCCGCGAGAGTTCAGTTCAAGCGGATCCAAGACAGCAGCGAGAGTCCCGTCCATAGGAAACCATCCCAAGCGGAGGCGGATCAGCAGTGTAGAGATGTCCCCAACCGATACACAGGCGAGCGGTCCATCCTGGGTCCCGACGAGCGGTCCATCCTGGGTCTCGACTCTGGACAGCCAGTACTTCATCCATGGTCATCGGACCGGACACCCTCCACAGGGGAGGGGGGGACATAGGAGAAAGAAAAGAAGCGGCAGATCAACGGGTCTAAAAAGGAGGTCTATTTAAAGGCTAGAGTATACGGATGAGTTTTAAGGTGAGATTTAAATGCTTCTACTGAGGTAGCATCTCGAACTGTTAACGGGAGGGCATTCCAGAGTACTGGAGCCCGAACGGAAAACGCTCTATAGCCCGCAGACTTTTTTTGGGCTCTAGGAATCACTAATAAGCCGGAGTCTTTTGAAGGCAGATTTCTTGCCGGGACATATGGTACAATACAATCGGCAAGATAGGATGGAGCTAGACCGTGTAGTATTTTATACGTAAGTAGTAAAACCTTAAAGTCACATCTTAAGTGCACAGGAAGCCAGTGCAGGTGAGCCAGTATAGGTATATATGTATGTATATATGTATATAAAGGTATGTAGAGTATAGGTATATATGTATGTATATATGTATATAAAGGTATATACAGTATAGGTATATATGTATGTATATATGTATATAAAGGTATATACAGTACAGGCGTAATATGGTCAAACTTTCTTGTTCTTGTCAAAAGTCTAGCAGCCGCATTTTGTACCAACTGTAATCTTTTAATGCTAGACATGGGGAGACCCGAAAATAATACGTTACAGTAATCGAGACGAGACGTTTCCGTGCCATTTGCTATTTGACGCCAGCTATCATGCCAATTAGCTGCCTGAAAGCGGGTGACTCTGGCTCTATCAATGTTGTCCTGGCTAGCAGTCACCCCGTTAAAATCGAGCCGCTCTTACTGAGGTGGTGTTGGACGTGAAGCGTATCTCTCTTTACTAGTTTTGTCGAAGCATGTTGGTTTTGTAGCTGTTTCAGCAGATTTGAATTGTTGTTTTGGGCAGTCGATAGGATCTTTGATCCAAGACAACTTACATTCAACTAAAATGTTCTTTTCTTTTTGCTCGGCAAAAGAAAATTTGTGAGAATATCTCCATGTTAAGAAACTTGACTTTGGCTCCGCTATGATGTCTTGTTAGTAAACACACACACACACACACACACACACACACACACACACACACACACACACACACACACACACACACACACACACACACACACACAGAGCACACCTCTTGTGACACAGAAAGATTCAGAATTACGACACTGCAGCTCTCCAGCAAAACACACTCAGATCTTCTCAGTTTCTAGCCGCTACTACAAACCCCGTTTCCATATGAGTTGGGAAATTGTGTTTGATGTAAATATAAACAGAATACAATGATTTGCAAATCCTTTTCAACCCATATTCAGTTGAATATGCTACAAAGACAACATATTTGATGTTCAAACTGATAAATATATATTTTTTGCAAATCAGTAACTTTAGAATTTGATGCCAGCAACACGTGACAAAGAAGTTGGGAAAGGTGGCAATAAATACTGATAAAGTTGAGGAATGCTCATCAAACACTTACATGGAACATCCCACAGGTGTGCAGGCCAATTTGGGAACAGGTGGGTGCCATGATTGGGTATAAAAGCAGCTTCCATGAAATGCTCATTCTTTCACAAGAAAGGATGGGGCGAGGTACACCCCTTTGTCCACAACTGCGTGAGCAAATAGTCAAACAGTTTAAGAACAATGTTTCTCAAAGTGCAATTGCAAGAAATTTAGGGATTTCAACATCTACGCTCCATAATATCATCAAAAGGTTCAGAGAATCTGGAGAAATCACTCCACGTAAGCGGCATGGCCGGAAACCAACATTGAATGACCGTGACCTTCCATCCCTCAGACGGCAATGTATCAAAAACCGACATCAATCTCTAAAGGATATCACCACACGGGCTCAGGAACACTTCAGAAAACCACTGTCACTAAATATCGTTTGTCGCTACATCTGTAAGTGCAAGTTAAAGCTCTACTATTGTAGGAGCCTAAATACTGTTTAAGGTAATTTAAATTTTATGGAAGGTGCATTATTTTTACTCAATCAAAAGGGAACTATTTACTTTATTTGCATGATAAGAACATTTATATAGAGTAATCATATAAAGCTCACTTTATTTGCAATTAATACATTTGTCAAAATAATTTGATGACTTAACTGTTTTAATTGTATATATGGCGGAAGGATCTGTGTGGTAAGGTGTTTTTTGGACTCACGGTGTTTTGGGTAATGGCAGTCAGGTGCGGTGGAATCGAGCCACACAGTTTTTTGACCTCACTCATACTTTTTCTTACTCTTACTTTTTCTAACTCGTACTGCAACAAACTCTCTTTATTTTGTCATTCATTTGTTCCCACATGGTGATTGTTTTATATTTTGAATTATTAAGTACACAAGTAAACCAGGCTTCACAGTGGCAGAGGGGTTAGTGCGTCTGCCTCACAATACAAAGGTCCTGCAGTCCTGGGTTCAAATCCAGGCTCGGGATCTTTCTGTGTGGAGTTTGCATGTTCTCCCCGTGAATGCGTGGGTTCCCTCCGGGTACTCCGGCTTCCTCCCACCTCCAAAGACATGCACCTGGGGATAGGTTGATTGGTGTGTGACTGTGAGTGTGAATGTTGTCTGTCTATCTGTGTTGGCCCTGCGATGAAGTAGCGACTTGTCCAGGGTGTACCCCGCCTTCCGCCCGATTGTAGCTGAGATAGGCGCCAGCGCCCCCCGCGACCCCGAAACGGAATAAGCGGTAGAAAATGGATGGATGGACAAGTAAACCAAACAAACGAAGAGGAACGCCTGGGGTTTTGTTTTGTTGTTGCCTCAAGAAGCGGAGCAGGAGAAAGTAGAGGAGCGTCAGGCTAAGGCTACGTTAGGAATCTACAACGATGCAAAGCAAAAGCCATTTATCAACAACATCCAGAAACGCCGCCGGCTTCTCTGGGCCCGAGATCATCTAAGATGGACTGATGCAAAGTGAAAAAATGTTCTGTGGTCTGATGAGTCCACATTTCAAATTGTTTTTGGAAATACATGTACATAAAAAATAACGCATTATGTAGTAACGGTAACTGAGTTACTGAATATAAAAAATAATACGTTAGACCACTAGTTACCGCCGAAAATAACGGCGTTACTGTAACGCCAAGACCGGTCCTCACTAACCTGATTGTGACCCTGTGCTCTTCTAGCTTCCGAAAGTCAGTGCATGACCTTTGAAGGGTTCCTGCGCTACATGGAGTCCAAAGACTGCTGCGTGTTCGACCAGGCCCACACCACGGTCTACCAAGACATGAACCAGCCGCTCAGCAGTTACTTCATCTCCACCTCGCACAACACCTACCTAACCGGAGACCAGCTCGTGGGCAAAAGCCACCTGGATGCTTACGTCTGGTAAAGATGATTTCTAATAGCTCCTTGTTTTCCAACACTGCCAACCAAACATATGTAGAAAAAACACTGTTAACTTAACAAGCAGGTTTTAGTATATTTCTTTGCTGTCTTTAGGGATGTCAAAGGGGTTTTCATTGAGGGCCACATGGCTGCCATCTGAGTGAATAATGTATGAATTTGCATCTCTGGATCTCATTATTAATTATAGAAATTGTTTTAAGTAGACCAAAGGTGTCCAAAGTGCGGCCCGGGGGCCATTCACGGCCCACAAGTCATTTTTTAACGGCCCCACGGCACATTGTAAAAATACTATTAAAAAAAAGATAAAAAGTGTTACAAAAGAGCCAAGTGAAGTGAAGTGAATTATATTTATATAGCGCTTTTCTCTAGTGACTCAAAGCGCTTTACATAGTGATACCCAATATCTAAGTTACATTCAAACCAGTGTGGGTGGCACCGGGAGCAGGTGGGTAAAGTGTCTTGCCCAAAGACACAACAGCAGTGACTAGGATGGTGGAAGCGGGAATCGAACCTGCAACCCTCAGGTTGCTGGCACGGCCACTCTACCATCCGAGCTATACCGCCAACAGGTGAAATGTAACAAGAAAATGTTGCAATGTTTACTTTAATAACACAAAGCTGCCATGCAGGCTGTTTATTTCTTTAAAAAATAATAATGGCAGTGACTAGGATGGCAGAAGCGGGAATCGAACCTGTAACCCTCAGTTTGCTGGCACGGCCACTCTACCATCCGAGCTATACTGCCAACAGGTGAAATGTAACAAGAAAATGTTGCAATGTTTACTCTAATAACACAAAGCTGCCATGCAGGCTGTTTCTTTCTTTAAAAAATAATAATGAATCAAAATCAGTTTCATTATGAATGATTGACCTATTCAAGGCACCAATTACGTCACATTAAATATTCCACTTTGAGATATTCTTTGATGAAAATGTTGCATATTTTGTGTTTGCCATACAAATGATAAATGGGTTGTACTTGGGGCGGCATAGCTCGGTTGGTAGAGCAGCCGTGCCAGCAACTTGAGGGTTGCAGGTTTGATTCCCGCTTCCGCCATCCTAGTCACTGTCGTTGTGTCCTTGGGCAAGACACTTTACCCACCTGCTCCCAGTGCCACCCACACTGGTTTAAATGTAACTTAGATATTGGGTTTCACTATGTAAAGCGCTTTGAGTCACTAGAGAAAAGCGCTATATAAACATAATTCACTTCACTTCACTTGTACTTGTATAGCGCTTTTCTACCTTCAAGGTACTCAAAGCGCTTTGACACTACTTCCACATTCACACATTCACACACACATTCACACACTGAGGGAGGGAGCTGCCATGCAAGGTGCTAACCAGCACCCATCAGGAGCAAGGGTGAAGTGTCTTGCTCAAGACACAATGAACGTGACGAGCTTGGTACTAGGTGGGGATTGAACCAGCGACCCTCGGGTTGCGCACGTCCACTCCTCCACTGCGCCACTCCGTCCCTAAATATAAAAAAGTAAGCTGTTTTTTAAAAATTTGTTTTAAAAAGGGCAAACAAACAAACAAAAAACATAAACAACAATAAAATGTATAATCTGAAGTTAATCTGGAGGTTATTGTGTTAAAAGTAAACAGTTATTAATATGTATAATTTATTTTTTAACACTTTAATGAGTAGGACCCTTTTGGATTCCTAATAATTGTTGTGTAAGTTGTTTTTAAAAGCCTACTGAAATGAGATGTTCTTATTCAAACGGGGATAGCAGGTCCATTTTATGTGTCATACTTCATCATTTCGCGATATTGCCATATTTTTACTGAAAGGATTTAGTAAAGAACATCCACGATAAAGTTCGCAACTTTTGGTCGCTAATAAAAAAGCCTTGCCTGTACCAGAAGTAGCAGACGGTGTGCGCGTGACGTCACGGGTTGTGGAGCTCCTCACATCTGAACATTGTTTACAATCATGGCACCCAGCAGCGAGAGCGATTCTGACCGAGAAAGCGACGATTTCCCCATTAATTTGAGCGAGGATGAAAGATTCGTGGATGAGGACAGTTAGAGTGAAGCACTAAAAAAAAAAGGCGACGGCAGTGTGAGCGATTCAGATGTAATTAGACACATTTACTCGGATAATTCTGGAAAATTCCTTACCTGCTTATTGTGTTAATAGTGTCTTAGTAAGATTATAAAGGCGTACCTGAAAGTCGGAGGGCTGCGACGAACACCATTGTCTCTGAGAGAAGCCAACGGAGGAGCCAAGATCACAGCTGCCTTTTTGACAGCTGCAGGAGGAGGTCGCATAATCCACTCAAGTCTCCGGTAAGAGCCGACTTAATATCACAATTTTCCCATCCAAAAACATGCTGGTTTGACGTAGAGAAACATGTTCGCTTGACCGCACTGTGTTAAAGCTTCACAACAAACAAAGAAACACCGGCTGTGTTTGTGTTGCTAAAAGCAGCTGCAATCCACCGATTTCCACCAACAGCATTCTTCTTTGACGTCTCCGTTATTAATTGAACAAATTGCAAAAGATTCAGCAGCACAGACGTCCAGACTACTGTGGAATTATGCGATGAAAAGAGACGACTTTTAGCCGTAAGTTGTGCTGGGCTGACATGTACGCTCCAACCAATAACGCCACAAGCACGCGTCATCATAAGCGTCATCATTCCGCGACGTTTTCAACAGGATACCTCGTGGGAAATTAAAAATTTCAATTTAGTAAACTAAAAAGGCCGTATTGGCATATGTTGCAATGTTAATATTTCATCATTGATATATAAACTATCAGACTGCGTGGTCGCTAGTAGTGACTTTCAGTAGGCCTTTAAAGCACAGCTTCCTTTGGTCGTTTCAGTGTTATAACTTCACATTTATCTTTAGTTTTTGGCCAAAATGTTTCCGTTCTTCCTTGTCTGTCTACACACTGTGTCTGCTTGTAAGTACTTTAAAAGTATTTTTTTGCACTAAAATTGCAGAAACAAGTGAAAGTTGCAGTAAATTGTGTTTTTTACTCAGTTTTATAATTCAAACAAGAAGACAAAAAAAAAAAGCAAAATGTGCCAAACAGGTGTTATTCATCACAACAAAGTACACGTGTACTACTGCAAATAAAAGACTAAAAATGATGTCTCAGCTTTCACTTGCGAAAAAATATATGCTAAAGGTGAGTAAGCAACACAGATAATCTTTATAGGTCATGACTATAGAAATGACAATGTGTTTATCAGCTGTACACTGACTACTCTAAGTATATTCCATCTTAGCAATGGCGACGCATATTCAGTGTGTGTGATGTGTGTGGCGCAGCGCTCTGAGAAAAGGCTGTCGATGTCTGGAAATAGACTGCTGGGATGGACCAGGTATGGAGCCGGTAGTCTACCACGGGTACACTTTGACCACCAAGATACTCTTCAAGGACGTCATCACCACCGTGGACCAGCACGCCTTCGAGGTACAACGCTCAATAGGAGGATTTTTTCTTTTCTTTAAAATGAGCACCCCCTGTCATACTTGCCAACCCTCCCAAATTTTGGGGGAGAATCCCGAATTTCATTGCCTCTCCCAAAAATCTCCCGGGACAACCATTCTCCCAAATTTCTCCAGATTTCCAGCCGGACCTGAATGAGGACAGCCTGTCGTCACGTCCACTTTTCCTCCATTTAAACATACTGCAGGTTCATCTATAACCCATAAAGTAGGCAGGCACGAAGCTGGGGCGGCATAGCTCGGTTGGTAGAGCGGCCGTGTCAGCAAATTGAGGGTTGCAGGTTCGATTCCCGCGTGTGCCGTCCTAGTTACTGCCGTTGTGTCCTTGGGCAAGACACTTTACCCACCTGCTCCCAGTGCCACCCACACTGGTTTAAATGTAACTCAGATATGGGGTGTCACTATGTAAAAAGCGCTTTGAGTCACTTGAGAAAAGTGCTATATAAATATAATTCACTTCACTTTATTCCAGCCGGCATGCTAACACACTGACACACAACATCCGGATTCCCATCATGCATTGCTTCAAAACTACGGCAAGTAGTAATGTCCAAAAAAGATAGTGACAGAGACTAGAACGAGGGTGGACAATTCAACCCTAAACTCACTCCTTTCCTGCAAATTAAATTTCACAGATGCTGATGTCACGCCAAATTTCTTCCCCCCTACAAAAACCTTCCCTCCCCCCATTTACTTCCGGGGTCATGATTAATACAGACGTTTTGTTAGCGCTATATTATAAAAATATAACGCTATATTATAGAAATACAGACATTTTGTTAACGCTATATTATAAAATACATTTTAAAACAATTTACAAACACAAGCTATGAGATGACGCATTTACTTGTGGGGTCACGTTTCCTCTTATGTCATCCCATAGCTTGTGTTTGTAAATTGTTTTTTAAATTGTTTTATAATATAGCGTTAACAAAACATCTGTATTTTTATAATATAGCGTTATATTTTTATAATATAGCGTTATATTTTTATAATATAGCGTTAACAAAACGTCTGTATTAATCATGACCCCGAAAGTAAATGGGGGTGGGGGTCTTTGTAGGGAGAAGAAATTTGGCATGACACTGCCCATTGTGTGTGTGTGGACTAGGATAAGGTTAGGTGGGATTTACCCTGGATAACCTTAAATGTAGGAGGGCCCTGATAATCTACACAAACAAGTTGGGCTTAATGGCTCTATTTACGGTTTTCTGGCAGGTGTCTGTTTACCCGGTGATCCTGTCACTGGAGAACCATTGTTCTAAAGAACAGCAGGAGGTCATGGCCCTCTACCTCACTGGCATACTGGGGGACAAACTGCTCAGTGTCCGCCTAGATCACCCCACCACTGGAGACCTCCCAAGCCCAAAGGTAAGAAGACTTAAGTAACATGGAAGATGTTACTTTCTTAGGGGAATTCAGAGAATTCTATGCGTCCATATTTATGGGAAACAGTTTGGGGAAGATCAATTGTTCTGGGGATGCTGTCCTTCATTTGCAAAGCTGTTTAATCTCAAATTGATTCATGTTCAAACAATGTTCCGACTTCAATGCTCCTGCATCAGACTTAAAGTGCAAACCCTGTTTCCATATGAGTTGGGAAATTGTGTTAGATGTAAATATAAACGGAATACAATGATTTGCAAATCATTTTCCACCCATATTCAGTTGAATATGCTACAATGACAACATATTTCTTCGCACATCTGTGAAGGCACCATTTATCAACAACATCCAGAAACACCGCTGGCTTCTCTGGGCCCGAGATGATCTAAGATGGACTGATGCAAAGTGGAAATGTGTACTGTGGTCTGACGAGTCCACATTTCAAATTGTTTTTGTCAATCAATCAATCAATGTTTACTTATATAGCCCTAAATCACTAGTGTCTCAAAGGGCTGCACAAACCACAACACAAACCACTACGACATCCTCGGTAGGCCCACATAAGGGCAAGGAAAACTCACACCCAGTGGGACGTCGGTGACAATGATGACTATGAGAACCTTGGGGAGGAGGAAAGCAATGGATGTCGATCGGGTCTAACATGATACTGTGAAAGTTCAATCCATAATGGATCCAACACAGTCGCGAGAGTCCAGTCCAAAGCTGATCCAACACAGCAGCGAGAGTCCCGTTCACAGCGGAGCCAGCAGGAAAACATCCCAAGCGGAGGTGGATAAGCAGCACAGAGATGTATTCGACATCGTGTCATCCGGACCAAAGGGGAAGTGAACCATCCAGACTGTTAACGACGCAAAGTTCAAAAGCCAGCATCTGTGATGGTATGGGGGTGCATTAGTGCCCAAGGCATGGGTAACTTACACATCTGTGAAGGCACCATCACTGCTGAAAGGTACATACAGGTTTTGGAACAACATATGCTGCCATCTAAGCGCCGTCTTTTTCATGGACGCCCCTGCTTATTTCAGCAAAACAATGCTGAAATAAGCACGTGTTACAACAGCGTGGCTTCTTAAAAAAAGAGTGCGGGTACTTTCCTGGCCCGCCTGGAGTCCAAACCTGCCTACCATGGAAAATGTGTGGCGCATTATGAAGCATAAAATATGACAGCGGAGACCCCGGACTGTTGAAGGACTGAAGCTCTACATAAAACAAGAATGGTAAAGAATTCCACTTTCAAAGCTTCAACAATTAGTTTCCTCAGTTCCCAAACGTTTAGTGAGTGTTGTTAAAAGAAAAGGTGATATAACACAGTGGTGAACATGCCCTTTCCCAACTACTTTGGCATGTGTTGCAGCCGTGGAATTCTAAGTTAATTATTATTTGCAAAAAAAAAATGAAAGTTTATGAGTTTGAACATCAAATATGTTGTCTTTGTAGCATATTCAACTGAATCTGGGTTGAAAAAGATTTGCAAATCATTGTATTCCGTTTATATTTACATGTAACACAATTTCCCAACTCATATGGAAACAGGGTTTGTAGCCTTGCAGTGACTGGCGACAGAATATCCAGTCGCCAGATGATGAGCTGGATGAAGGGCTTTAGTCTGAGAGCTGCTTCTCATTTGGAAGTTATTGCCGGAGAGCATTTTCATCCGTGCGACTCATGATTCTTAAAGCTTCCCCGAATAAATGTCTTCCTTATTAGATGTCAGAGAAAAGCTGTTATGTCTGCTCTGACAACCAGCAAGTTGGAAGTTATTTTAGTGCTTTATCCCAATTGACTTGCAAATAAACAAGATAGCATATATCTGTCCTATATACTTTTTTTTTTACCTGCACTATAACTTCAGGACTTTATTAGAACAACTGAATTATTGTAAATGTCATGACTTTTTACCAACTGATACAAGGTGATTGCATTATACATCATGTCTACTTTGATTTTGTCTCTTATTTAGAGACGTGGCAGTTATTTCCAATAATATCAAGCAAGGTGACGGTTATTTCTAATTACGAATGTGAGGCGTGACCCTGTTAATGTTGCACCAATGTCCGGATTGACTATTAATCATTTTTCCGATATGGCGGCAGCATCTTACAGCTCTCCATTTCAGTGCTCTTTTCTTCTTCTTCCTCTGTTGTTTTCCTTACAAAACCTCAAACCAGTGAAGTTGGCACTTTGTCTAAATCGTAAATAAAAACAGAATACAATGATTTGCTACACTGCAAAAAGTCAGTGTTCAAAAACAAGAAAAAAAATACAAAAATGAGGGGTATTTTACTTGAACTAAAGCAAAAGGATCTGCCAATAGAACTAGAACATTTGGCTTGTCAAGACTTTCCAAAACATGTAAAATTAGCTAACCTCAATGAACCCAAAAATACCTTTAAAATAAGTATATTCTCAGTAATAACAACTGTACTACTATATGAGTACCTAATTTATATTGCTTCATTAAAAATAAAACAGCAAAGTCCATTTGTCTGTCATCTGTTTTAATTATGAGAGACGTTTGTGTCAAAGTCATGATTTTTTTTTTTACATGCTTGAAATAAGAAACTATTACTTTAGAATAGTAGTTTTATACTTGTGTTAATGACACAGCTTTGCAACAGTTGATATTCTAGTTTCAAGCATGTTCTACTCAATATAGGTCATCAGATCTCAGAAACAAGCTGTAATATCTTACTGAGATCATTTGGGATCAAAACCCTAAAAACAAGTAAAACACTCTAACATAAAATCTGCTAAGTGAGAAGAATGATATTATCAGACAGAAAATAAGCAAATATCACCTTATTTGAGATATTCAATCTTACTTAGATTTCAGTTTTTGCAGTGTAGTCCTTTTCAACTTGTGTTCAATTGAATAGACTGCAAAGACAAGATATTTAATGTTTGAACTAAGAAAACTTACTTTTTTTTTTTTTTTTTGCAAATAATCATTAACTTATAATTTAATGGCAGCAACACATTGCAAAAAAGTTGGCACAGCGGCATTTTTACCACTGTGTTACATGGCCTTTCCTTTAAACAACACTCAGTAAACATTTGGGAACTAAGGAGACACATTTTTGAAGCTTTTCAGGTGGTAAAAATCCCCCCCTTTTTTTTTTAGAAAAGTATCGAAAAACTACATGGTATCGGGACAATATTACTTCCTAGTGTACATTTTCATTTATATAAAGACTGTGATTATTTGCAAGAAAAAACCCGTTTCCATATGAGTTGGGAAATTGTGTTAGATGTAAATATAAACAGAATACAATGATTTGCAAATCCTTTTCAACCCATATTCAGTTGAATATGCTACAAAGACAACATATTTGATGTTCAAACTGATAAACTTTTTTTTTTTTTCAAATAATCATTAACTTTAGAATTTAATGCCAGCAACATGTGACAAAGAAGTTGGAAAAGGTGGCAATAAATACTGATAAAGTTGGGGAATGCTCATCAAACACTTATTTGGAACATCCCACAGGTGTGCAGGCTAATTGGGAACAGGTGGGTGCCATGATTGGGTATAAAAACAGCTTCCCAAAAAATGCTCAGTCTTTCACAAGAAAGGATGGGGCGAGGTACACCCCTTTGTCCACAACTGCGTGAGCAAATAGTCAAACAGTTTAAGAACAACGTTTCTCAAAGTGCAATTGCAAGAAATGTAGGGATTTCAACATCTACGCTTCATAATATCATCAAAAGGTTCAGAGAATCTGGAGAAATCAGTCCACGTAAGCGGCATGGCCGGAAACCAACATTGAATGACCGTGACCTTCGATCCCTCAGACAGCACTGTATGAAAAACCGACATCAATCTCTAAAGGATATCACCACATAGGCTCAGGAACACTTCAGAAAACCACCGTCACTAAGTAAAGTTTGTCGCTACATCTGTAAGTGCAAGTTAAAGCTCTACTTTGCAAAGCGAAAGCCATTTATCAACAACATCCAGAAACGCCGCCGGCTTCTCTGGGCCCGAGATCATCTAAGATGGACTGATGCAAAGTGGAAAAGTGTTCTGTGGTCTGACGAGTCCACATTTCAAATTGTTTTTGGAAATATTCGACATTGGGTCATGTGGACTGAAGGGGAAGTGAACCATCCAGACTGTTATGGACGCAAAGTTCAAAAGCCAGCATCTGTGATGGTATGGGGGTGCATTAGTGCCCAAGGCATGGAAAACTTACACATCTGTGAAGGCACCATCAATGCTGAAAGGTACATACAGGTTTTGGAAGAACATATGCTGTCATCTAAGCGCCGTCTTTTTCATGGACGCCCCTGCTTATTTCAGCCAGACAATGCCAAGCCACATTCAGCACGTGTTTCAACAGCGTCACTTTGTAAAAAAAGAGTGCGGGTACTTTCCCGGCCCGCCTGCAGTTCAGACCTGTCTCCCATCGAATATGTGTGGCGCATTATGAAGCGTAAAATACGACAGCGGAGTCCCCGGACTGTTGAACGACTGAAGCTCAACATAAAACAAGAATGGGAAAGAATTCCACTTTCAAAGCTTCAACAATTAGTTTCCTCAGTTCCCAAATGTTTATTGAGTGTTGTTAAAAGAAAAGGTGATGTAACACAGTGGTGAACATGCCCTCTCCCAACTACTTTGGCACGTGTTGCAGCCATGAAATTCTAAGTTAATTATTATTTGCAAAAAAAAAAAAGTTTTTGAGTTTGAACATCAAATATCTTGTTTTTGTTGTGCATTAAATTGAATATGGGTTGAAAAGGATTTGCAAATCATTGTATTTCGTTTGTATTTACATCTAATAGAATTTCCCAACTCATTTCAAGCGCAAATGAATAGTTTGACGGATTGTGTGTGTGTGTGTGTGTGTGTGTGTGTGTAAATGTTCACGCAGGACCTAAAGTATAAGATCCTCATTAAGAATAAAAAGCTAAAGCCTCGTGCTAAGGTAGAGGGAGTGACAGGGACAGAGGCAGACGAGAGTGGAGATGAGGGCGAGGAGGAGGAGGAGGAGGAGGAAGAGGAGGAGGAGGAAGATGACGATCTGCAGAGCAGACTTAAGTTTTGGTCTCCCAGAAAGATAGTCAAAGTGAGTCAGACTGCAGGCTGAGGCTGAAACAGACGAGAACAGTATATTAATTCATGTCACACTCCACACACTTGTTGTGTCTCGTCTCATTTGAGTAGAAGAAGAAGGTGGTGGTGGCGGACGCTCTGTCTGACCTCGTCACCTACACCGTGTCTGTCAAGTTCATCAGCTTCAGCCATTCCAAAGACTGTCAGAACTACTGTGAGAACACCTCCATGGGGGAGAAAAAAGCCCGCAAGCTGGCAAAAGTTACAGGTATAGTCGCACCGAGTGTACTACAGTCGTGAGGCCACACACGCACGCACGCACGCACGCACACACACACATTCTTATATTTGTTACCTTCTTGAGACCTTCAAAAACTGGACCGCCCTTTCTAGCTCTATAAAGATTTGTATTTACAACATTAATAATATATACATACTATGCAACTATAAAAAAGGGAAGCTTTTCATTATTTATTTTTTTCGTAATCGTTTTTTAATCTTCATTATTTACTTCAAGTTAGTACAGTATGTCTCTATATATTTTTTAACTTTTATTAATTTTGGCCAAAGGGAGTGCATTTTCCATTTTTTTACACACACTTATTATTACATATGTTGACCAGAGGGGGGGCACTTCAAATTTTTACACACACCTGTTATTTCATATTTTGATATAGTTCACCACCAGGGGTGCAAATGAGACATTCTGTATTCAATGCAATGGTTTTCTGTATTGGGACCATTATTTATGTCCTAACTTGTTCACACCTCCTCATATGGAAGGTAGTTTTCCTTGTTGATGTCCCAAGAAGGGTAGAAATACAATAACACACAAACACGCATACACACATTCTTGTATTTGTTACCTTATGGAGACCTTCGAGAAATGCCTATTTCTTTAAGACCACCCTTTCTAGCTCTATAAATATTTGTATTTACAACATTAATAATATATACATACTATGCAACTCTAAAAAAGGGAGGATTTTCATTACTTATTTTTTTCGTAATCGTATTTTAATCTTCATTATTTACTTCAAGTTAGTACAGTATGTCTCTATATATTTTTTTAAACTTTTATTAATTTTGGCCAAAGGGAGCGCATTTTCCATTTTTTTTTACACACACTTATTATTACATATGTTGACCAAAAGGGGAGCACTTCAAATTTTTACACACACCTGTTATTTCATATTTTGATATAGTTCACCACAAGGGGTGCAAATGAGACATTCTCTATTCGATGCAATGGTTTCCGGTATTGGGACCATTATTTATGTCCTAACTTGTTCACACCTCCTCATATGGAAGGTAGTTTTCCTTGTTGATGTCCCAAGAAGGGTAGAAATACAATAACACACACAAACACACGTACACACATTCTTGTATTTGTTACCTTCTTGAGACCTCCGAGAAATGCCCATTTCTTTAAGACCACCCTTTTTAGACATATAAAGATTTGTATTTACAACATTAATAATATATACGTACTATGCAAATATAAAACAGGTAAGATTTCCGTGTTTTTTTTGTTTATAATTGTGTTTTAACTTTCATTATTTACTTCAAGTTATTACAGTCTGTCTCTCTATATTTTTTTTATTTTTTATTAATTTTGGCCAAAGGAGGCGCATTTCAATTTTTTTTACACACACTTGTTATTACATATGTTGACCAGAGGTGGAGCACTTAAATTTTTTTACACACAGCTGTTATTTCATACGTTGACACACACAGTCATTTGAAAAATCCCTCCTTTTTGGGACCACCCTAATTTGGATTGATAGACATTCTCAATTAAATGCAATTGTTTTCTGTATTGGGACCATGATTTTGTTCCTTAGGTGTTCACCGGTACTTTTCCTTGTTGATGTATTTGTTTCCTGAAGGAACTCTTCTGAAGGAATCAATAAAGTACTATCTGTCTTAAGAATGGTAAAAATACAAGAACACACACACACACACACACACACACATTCATGTATTTGTTGCCTTGAGACATTCGAAAAATGCCTACCTCTTTAGGACCACCCTTTCTACACATATAAAGATTTGTATTTACAACATTAATAATATATACATACTTTATGCAAAAATAAAAAAGGTAAGTTTTAAGTACATTTTAATTTTTTTTATTTTTTGTTTGTAATTGTTTTAATCTTTATTATTTACTTCAAGTTATTACATTATGTCTTTCTATACATTATTAATTGATTAATTTTGGCCAAAGGGGGCGCATTTTAATTTCATACACACACTTGTTATTACATATCTTGGCCAGAGGGGGAGCACTTCAAATTTTTACACACGCTTGTTGTTTCATATGTTGACCAGAAGGGAGCACTTTTAAAACCCACACAGTCAATTTGAAAAATCCTTCTTTTTTTTGTTAGATTTCATAAACTATAAAGATTTGTATTTACAACATTAATATTATATACATATTATGCAAATATAAAAAAGCTTGCTGTGAAAAATGAGTTGAAATTTCAAAAGAAAAAGGTTACAGTTTCACAAACACTCATAATTTGGCAGTGTTATGATAGAAGTCGTAATTTAACTTCAAAATTGAAAAACGGAACATTTGTGCAACATTATGATAAAACTTGGAATTGTACTAAATCACAGTCGCAATTACAAGAAAAGCTTAAAATGTTGGCAATTTTATGAAAAGAGTCGTAATTTTGTAAGAAAAATTAAAAATGTTGGCAATGTTATAATAATCGGAAATTTTAGTTGGCAAAATTATGACGGAAGTCATAATTTTACTCATGCCACCATTTTACAAGAACAACAAAAAATAATTGGCAATATTGTGATAAGTCAGAATTTAATGAGAAATGTCATCATTTTGCATTAAAAAGTAATAATTTTACATTAAAAAAGTAATAATTATATGAGAACATATTGCAATTTTACAGAAACCAAAAGAATATGAGAAGTTATTCCAAATATTAAAAAAAAGTTACTTTTTTGTTTGTTTATTTTTTTTAATCTTTATTGTTTACTTCAAGTTATTACAATATGTCCCTATATACATATTTATTTATTTTTTTAAACATTTGGCAAAAGGGAGCGCATTTGAATTCCTTACACACATTTGTTATTTCATATGTTGACCAGGGAGTACTTCAATTTCTTACACACACTTGTTATTTCATATGTTGACCAGAGGGGGAGCAATTCAATTTCTTACACACACTTGTTATTTCATATGTTGACCAGAGGGGGAGCAATTCAGTTTCTTACACACATTTGTTATGACATATGATGACCAGAGGGGGAGAACTTTTAACACCGACACAGTCAATTTGAAAAATCCCTTTTTCTTGGGACCACCCTCATTTTGATACATTTCACAAAATGAGATCTCTTTTTTTTAATATAATGTGCTTAAGGCTGAGGACAAATGAGTCACGGACTGCAGAGGGCCCCTGTGCCGCACTTTGGGCAACCCCGAACCTAACCGTTAATGGCCACTATAGTCTTCGTACCATAGTGTTTTTGTTCATCCTATGGTCTCATATGGGACGTGAGTTGTCTTACGTCAGCACCGGAAGTCGTAAAATCAGCTGCTCACCTGCCAAGTTCTTTTGGGGGAGGAATAGGGAAGTCCTTCTTTAGCTGCCATCTTGTTTTATCATAAATTGTCGCCTTTGCACTTGTTAATGTTTACTTTTGCATGCACATTAAATCAACAAAAAAAATCCTGACTTTGGAGCAATGATCACGGACTCTAGTATTTGGCTCTCTACTAGATGCGATGGTTTTCCGTATTGTCACCATGAGTTCGGTCCTAACCTGTTCACCGGTCCTCATGTGGAAGGTACTTTTCCATGTTGATGTTTCAAGAAGGGTAGAAATACAAAAACACACACACAATAGTGCAAAAACTCCGAACACAGAGATGATCCAAAATAACTAAAAAAAAACAAGCAGGCCATGAAACTAATAGTAATTTTTTTAACAAGGATAAGAGGAAATAGCCTCAAAGTTTACATCTTATCACCGCCGATGTTTTTGCGAGTGAGCCACTTCCAAATGGAAGAACATGAGCAATGACATCGCCACTATTGTCAAGAAATATAATTGTCCACTGCTCGTTAAAACTTTATTTACAATGAATCATTTCAACTTTGTGGAAATGTATTCACCCCAATCATCCCTGGAACTAATGGACGGTAATAAACAAGGGTTTCCTCTACACCAGGGGTGTCCAAAGTGCACCTGGGGGGCCATTTGTGGCCCGCAGGTAATCGTTTACCGGACCTCCACACATTCTGCAAAAATTGCAAAATTGATAGTATTGAAAAATGTTTAAAAAACATTTAAAAAAAGTGGAATTAGGTGTAATCTAATGAGAAAAAGTGGTAATGTTGACACAAAGCTGCCATGCAGGCAGTTTTTTTTCCCTTTTGTCTTTACTTTCTTTTTTTTACATTGCTCAAAAAAGAAATTTATGTTATATTGAATTATTACTTAAAAATGATCACTTTAAAATGTTTTATGTGTAAAAAATATTGCATATGTTGGGTAGTTGCCATTGAAAAACATCCAAAATTTGACAAAAGAGCATAAAACAAACAAAATAATAGTTCAAACTTAAAATCGACAGATATATCAGAAGTTGATCTTGAAATTTAAGTCTTAAAAGTAAAAAAAAACTAATAAAAATGCATCACTTTATGAGTGGGGAACCTTTCGGATCTCAAATATATTTAGTAGGATTTTATTTAACTTTTCACTGTGATTATTTAAAAATATTAAACAATTAAAATCAATAGTGTCCTGCATTATTGATCTTTGAGGGCTTTACTTGCTAAATAAAGGAACTCTCCTGAAGGAATCAATAAAGTACTATCTATCTATCTAAATACTGCATAATCAATAAAGTACTAGCTATCTATCTAAATACTGCATATTTCAGTTTTACTATAAAAAACAAAGTTGTCTTTCACAGAAAAGGCATAAAACCTTATTTGTTTTACTTTATATCAACCTCAAGTTAATATAGAGATTTACTGTAAGCATTAAATAAAAAATAATAATAACTTGACTTGTTTTTAACATTTTAGTGACTGAGACCCTCTATGCTCCCCAGGAGCCATAAGGATTAAAAAAAAAATCCATTTTGTTATGGGTTGAAAATGAAAATGATCAAAATGGCCCCCGCATGCTTAAATGTTACCATGTGCGGCCCTCTGTGGAAAAAGTTTGGACACCCCTGCTTTACACCCTGATTATTCACATGATACATCCTTTATGTTCATCTTTTGACTGTGTGGCATCCTCTTTTTTGAAGGTAAAGAATTTGTTCACCACAATCAGAGGTTCCTCAGCAGGATTTACCCAGCAGGCTCCAGGACGTCTTCCTCCAACTATAACCCTCAGGAGTTTTGGAACGTGGGCTCGCAGCTCGGTGGGTGTTTGTGTACATGACACTGTTATTTTGCTTATTTACAGGGTCATGAATTTTGGATATTTACAGTATCGTAAAAAGAACAATGTTTTTCTTTTATTTTTCTCATGTGAACAAATTTAGTTGAAGTTGTAAGCCCTTTTCAAAGTTAAAAGGTGAATTCCATATTAAATTGACAGTTAATATTAATTGAAAGTGGACTGAATCGAAGCAGCTCTTATCTCGTGTAAAAAAAGAAGGAAAAAAGACTGCTTTGGCTTAGTGCAACATTAAAGGGGAACATGTCTAATGAACAGTGAAAGAACATTTCCCTGCACCACCTAATCTGCCTTTCACCTGGAGACAAACTAAAATGGTTTTTAAATTGATTTCACCGCCACTGAAATGTGCTTCTATTACTTCCCTTGACTTCATCCTAGTCCAATTCTAACTTCTCTGCTGTTCCATTTCTTTGGAGCTCTCCTTCAATGAACCAGACAAAGCCTGGCGCAGCTCGATAAAAACAAACAAGCTAAAAGGCGCGACCTTGATGCGTGTGCTGCTGTTTTGTCTGCCGCTCCTGTCGCCCTTGCTCTCTTTGCCGCGGCTCCTAGAAAGCCAGCCTGATGTGATGGCGCGGTTTTGAGGTTTTGTATTTTTTTTTGAAAGATGCTGCAGGCTGGATGGATCAATGCCACTTCAAATCGGCAGAAAGTCTTCTGAATAATTAACTTGCATGATTTTAAGTTGGTTATTATCTGTTGTTCTCACTGGCGTTCTTCCCTACTCTTGTGTACAAACCCCATTTCCATATGAGTTGGGAAATTGTGTTAGATGTAAATATAAACAGAATACAATGATTTGCAAATCCTTTTCAACCCATATTCAGTTGAATATGCTACAAAGACAACATATTTGATGTTCAAACTGAAAAAAAAAAATAATAATTTGAAAATAATCATTAGCTTTAGAATTCAATGCCGGCAACACGTGACAAAGAAGTTGGGAAAGGTGGCAATAAATACTGATAATGTTGAGAAATGCTCATCAAACACTTATTTGGAACATCTCACAAGTGTGCAGGCTAATTGGGAACAGGTGGGTGCCATGATTGGGTATAAAAACAGCTTCCCAAAAATGCTCAGTCTTTCACAAGAAAGGATGGGGCGAGGTACACCCCTTTGTCCACAACTGGGTGAGCAAATAGTCAAACAGTTTAAGAACAACGTTTCTCAAAGTGCAATTGCAAGAAATTTAGGGATTTCAACATCTACGCTCCATAATTTCATCAAAAGGTTCAGAAAATCTGGAGAAATCACTCCACGTAAGCGGCATGGCCGGAAACCAAAATTGAATGACCGTGACCTTCCATGCCTCAGACGGCACTGTATCAAAAACCGACATCAATCTCTAAAGGATATCACCACTTGTGCTCAGGAACACTTCAGAAAACTACTGTCACTAAATACAGCTCATCGCTACATTTGTAAGTGCAAGTCAAAGCTCTACTATGCAAAGCGAAAGCCATTTACTGTATCAACAACATCCAGAAACACTGCCGGCTTCTTGGGCCCGATATCATATAAGATGGACTGATGCAAAGTGGAAAAGTGTTCTGTGGTCTGACGAATCCACATTTCAAATTATATAGCATAGCTCGGTTGGTAGAGTGGCCGTGCCAGCAACTTGAGAGTTGCAGGTTCGATTCCCGCTTGTGCCATCCTAGTTACTACCGTTGTGTCCTTGGGCAAGACACTTTACCCACCTGCTCCCAGTACCACCCACACTGGTATAAATGTAACTTAGATATTGGGTGTCACTATGTAAAGCGCTTTGAATCACTTGAGAAAAGCGCTATATAAATATAATTCACTAATATTTGGAAACAGAGGATGTGGTGTCCTCCAGAACAAAGAGGAAAAGAACCATTCGGATTGTTATAGGCGCAAAGTTCAATAGCAAGCATATGTGATGGTATGGGGGTGTATTAGTGCCCAAAGCATGGGTAACTTACACATCTGTGAAGGCACCATTAATGCTGAAAGGTACATACAGGTTTTGGAACAACATATGCTGCCATTTAAGCGCTTTTTCTTTTTCATGGACGCCCCTGCTTATTTCAGCAAGACAATGTCGAGGCCACATTCAGCAAGTGTTACAACAGAACTGTCTCCCATGGAAAATGTTTGGCGCGTTATGAAGCGTAAAATACGACAGCGGAGACCCCGGACTGTTGAACGACTGAAGCTCTACATAAAACAAGAATGGGAAAGAATTCCACTTTCAAAGCTTCAACAATTAGTTTCCTGAGTTCCCAAACGTTTATTGAGTGTTGTTAAAAGAAAAGGTGATGTAACACAGTGGTGAACATGCCCTTTCCCAACTACTTTGGCACGTGTTGCAGCCATAAAATTCTAAGTTAATTATTATCTGCCAAAAAATAATAAAGTTTATGAGTTTGAACATTAAATATGTTGTCTTTGTAGCATATTCAACTGAATATGGGTTGAAAAGGATTTGCAAATCATTGTATTCTGTTTATATTTATATATAACACAATTTCCCAACTCGTATGGAAACGGGCTTTGTACACAAGAGTAGGGAAGAACATTTTCTGCCCATGATGCAACATGGAGGATGGTTGCAGATGCATCATGTCCTCCCTCCTGCACATCAAACAAAAGCTTCTCATTTTCGAAAACACAAAAAAAAAGGAAAAAGCTTGATTTTGTTCATTCCTCACCATTGGCCTTGTGGTATTTTGCAGTGGCACTCAATTTCCAGTCCCTGGGAATGCCAATGGACCTTAATGATGGCCGTTTCCAGGACAACGGGGGCTGTGGGTATGTCTTAAAGCCTGCAGTGCTCATGTCCAGTCAGAAGAGCTTTGATCCTGGCGGCAGTCAGCGCGGCGTGCAACCAACACACCTGCTGCTCAAGGTACGACCGTGACAGCCGTCTACTGATCCACAGCAACCCTAGCCTAACCCCCTATATATATATATATATATATTTTTTTTTTTTTTTTCTTTTTAAAACAATGTTGCCTTCTTCCAAACTTGCTCCAAACGAGCCATTTGGAATTTTAACTTTAGTGACGTATTCGCCTTACTAATATCAGCAGACATCTCCATATATGGTCAAGGTTTGCCCAAAGAGCTTCGCCTGTGTCCGCCATTTTGATCCAGTTGTAGTCGATAAGTTTCTTATTTTCTTTTATCCTCTTGTTGTTGGGCAGATTGTCTCGTACATCCTCATGCGTACCATTTCACATAATAAATGTTTTATATATGTATGTGTATATATGTATATATATATGTATATGTATGTATATATACACATATATATGTATATGTATGTATATATATATATATGATATATACACATGTATATCCACATATACTGTATATGTATATATATAAATATATATAATGTATATATGTATGTGTATATATATGTACATTGCTTTCGGTCCCCTAGAAGGGGGGGGCGTGGGGGGTTAAAAGGTAAAAAGGTATATGTGTTTAAAAATCCTAAAATCATTTTTAAGGTTGTATTTTTTCTCTAAAATTGTCTCTGAAAGTTATAAGAAGCAAATAATTTTTTTTTTTATTTATTCAAACAAGTGAAGACCAAGTCTTTTAAATATTTTCTTAGATTATCAAATTCTATTTGAGTTTTGTCTCTCTTAGAATTAAAAATGTCAAGCAAAGCGAGACCAGCTTGCTAGTAAATAAATACAATTTTAAAAATAGAGGCAGCTCACTGGTAAGTGCTGCTATTTGAGTTATTTTTAGAACAGGCCAGCGGGCCTCTCATCTGGTCCTCACGGGCGACCTGGTGGCCGCGGGCACCGTTTTGGTGACCCCTGTGCTAGAGAATGAAGAGAATTTCATAACGTCCGTAGTAACTTACCACATAGTGAAGGACGAATACTATTTGATTTCCTATTATGCAGCTCATTTTTATTTGACACTTAAAATGTCTGACAATCTTGCACTTTCTGTTTTGGAAATGACACAAATGTTTGTGCCACTGCTTAATAACTTTAATAAATACACATTTGGTCAATTGACTTAGTTGTGATTTCCCTCTCTGCATGAATTTTTCATGTGTGTATATATATATATATATATATATATATATATATATATACATATATATATATATATATATATATATATGTGTGTGTGTGTGTATTTATATATATATATATGTATATGTATATATATATATATATATATATATGTTTATTTTATTTTTCATTCAAAGCTGTATGTAGAAGTGTCTGGTTGTATCTGCTGCTTTAATGTCTTTAATGTCCTCTGTGTTCTTTGATTTTTGATGTTTCCCTCTTACACACATGGAAGAGGGATGTGTACTATGGCTATGAGTTGTTGTTTTTTCTGTTTTTTTCCCCCTTGGCCTCAGTCTGCACCCCCACTCCAGGGCCTAGGCTAAGTCCGATTTTTTTTAAATTTTATTTTAATCTTCTATTTTTTTTGTACCCCCACCCCCCCCTTGTTTACCTGTATGTCATCTTTTTTTTGTAAGGGGCGCTGGAAGCCGGCAGACCCGTCAGCAATCCTGTTCTGTCTCCCTGTAATGTTTGTCTGATCTTGAATGGGATTGTGCTGAAAATTGTAATATTCCTGAAGGAACTCTCCTGACAGAATAAATAAAGTACTATCTAATCTAATCTATCTAATATGTGTATATGTATATATGTATATGTATATGTGTATATATATATATATATATATATATATATATATATATATATATATATATATATATATATATATATATATATATATATATATAGGTGTGGGAAAAAAAATCACAAGACTACTTCATCTCTACAGATCTGTTTCATGAGGGGTTCCCTCAATCATCAGGAGATGATTGAGGGAAAAAAAAAAAAAAAAAAAAAAAAAAAAAATCTCCTGATGATTGAGGGAACCCCTCATGAAACAGATCTGTAGAGATGAAGTAGTCTTGTGATCATCAGGAGATTTTAATGGAAGCATTCACATACAATGGTTTATATAGAGCACAGAGTGGGTGGGTACAAGCAGGCGTAGGGTGTGGTGATTGGCTCATGTGTTACCTAGGAGGTGTTTCCGTCTATGGCGGCATGTTGAAATGATTTCACTGCGCTTGTTGAGGGATGATAGCTCTGGATGATATATAATAAACAGTTTCTCTTTTAAGCATAGGTTGCATCTTTTATTACCACTGTTGTAAGGTGTGCTGGATGCAAGAATTTGCCATGTTATTGAATATTCAACATTATTGTCTTTGAGGTTCCAAATGTGTTTGCTGAGTTCTGTAGAATTCTGCAAAGTCTGGTTTCCAAAGGAGGCGTTGTGATTGACAAATTGACATTTGTTGAGCACTGTACGACGATCCGAAATGGAAAAGTTCAGCATCGACTACTCCACGAAGAACATTCCCATACCCGCGCAGAAGGACTACAAGCAAAGACTCATAGAAAAGACGGAACACTTCCTAAGAAGGATGCGGTGGAAAGCACACTTTTTCCTCCACCCTGAAACAAAAGGAACGCAAAAGGAAACTTACGGATTCAAATCTACCAAGAACCCACCCACAGTCAAGGAATTAAAGGACTTTGAGAACGACATGCTCAAAATGATACAATCAGTCAAATTTAAGCCAGCCCGCAACCCATTCCTCACCAAGCTGAAAAATGACACGGAGCGCATCAAGAAAGTAAGCAACCTCATCATAGCCGCCGATAAAACCACAAACTTCTACAGAATGGACATACCAGAACATAACTCTTTACTGGACAAAAGCATCACCAAATCATACAAAAAAGCGCAACCCAACACTTTACAGAACATCCACCTGGAAAACAAGCGGATCGCAACCGAACTGGACATTGAGGACAGGGTGGACGCCACAGCCAACAAAGAAGCCTTCATCACATTGAAGGACCACAAACCCAACTTCGCAAATAACCCAACATGCCGACTAATAAACCCAACTAAATCCGAAATAGGAAAAATCAGCAAAATAATCCTGGACAGAATCAACGCAAAAATCAAGGACAAAACACCACTCAACCAATGGAGAAATACAGCAGCAGTAATCAAAATGGTTTAACAACATCCAAGACAAACAACAACACAACTTTATCTCCTTCGACATCGAAGAATTTTACCCTTCCATCACGCAAGACCTACTGACCCAAGCACTAAACTTCGCCTCGGACTACGACTCAATCACAGGCAACGAAAGAAACATCATCATCCACGCAAAGAACTCCATACTCATCCACAACAGTACACCATGGCAAAAAAAGAACAATTCAACATTTGACGTTACTATGGGGAGTTTTGACGGAGCAGAAACGTGCGAACTCGTTGGGAGTTTCCTCCTCTCCCAGCTTGCTAGCCTCAACCTGAACCTTGGTATTTACCGTGATGATGGACTGGCAGTGTGCCGCGCCTCGCCAAGGAGCAGCGAGAACACCAAGAAGCGCATATGCCAAATCTTCAAAGAAAACGGCCTACGGATCACGATTGAAGCCAACAAGCAAACCGTCAACTTCCTCGACGTCACTTTCAACCTGAGAAATAACAGCTACCAACCATTCACGAAACCCAACACAACACTCCAATACGTGCACCACGACAGCAACCACCCACCCACCACCACGAAAAGAATACCTACCGGAATTAATAAAAGGCTATCGATGCTGTCATCCAGCAAAGCTGAATTCGACCAAGCAACCCCCCCGTACCAGAAAGCACTTGATGAAAGCGGATACAACTTCACCCTCACCTATGAACCCACCCCAGGAAACCAACCAAAAAAGAGCAGAAAACGAAACAGCATCATCTGGTACAATCCGCCATTCAGCAAAGACGTCTCAACCAACATCGGCCGCAAGTTCCTCACTCTGATCGACAAACACTTCCCCAAAGGCAACACCCTAAGAAAAATATTCAACAAGAACAACATTAAATTGAGCTACAGCTGTATGAATAACATGCAACAAATCATTTCAAACCACAACAAAGCAATTGCAAAAGGACTGCCTACCCCCAGACTAAACGACTCTGAAACCAATAACAAATGTAACTGTCGCAAGAAACCTGATTGCCCTCTCAACGGAAGGTGCTTACAGACATCAGTCGTTTACCAAGCAAAGGTAATACGCAAGGACATTAACACATCCGACACGTACGTAGGATTAACCGAAGGAGCGTTCAAAACAAGATGGAATAATCACAACGCCTCCTTTAGAAACCAGACTTTGCAGAATTCTACAATACTCAGCAAACACATTTGGAACCTCAAAGACAATAATGTTGAATATTCAATAACATGGCAAATTATTGCATCCAGCACACCTTACAACAGTGGTAATAAAAGATGCAACCTATGCTTGAAAGAGAAACTGTTTATTATATATCATCCAGAGCTATCATCCCTCAACAAGCGCAGTGAAATCATTTCAACATGCCGCCATAGACGGAAACACCTCCTAGGTAACACATGAGCCAATCACCACACCCTACGCCTGCTTGTACCCACCCACTCTGTGCTCTATATAAACCATTGTATGTGAATGCTTCCATTAAAATCTCCTGATGATTGAGGGAACCCCTCATGAAACAGATCTGTAGAGATGAAGTAGTCTTGTGATTTTTTCCCACACCTACATATATATATATATATATATATATATATATATATATATATATATATATATATATATATATATATATATATATATATATATATATATATATATATATATATATATATTTATATATATATATATATATATATATATATATATATATATATGTATGTATATGTATGTATATGTATGGCGCAGTGGTAGAGTGGCCGCGTGCAACCCGAGGGTCCCTGGTTCAATCCCCACCTAGTACCAACTTCGTCAAGTCCGTTGTGTCCTTGTGCAAAACACTTCACCCTTGCTCCTGATGGGTGCTGGTTAGCGCCTTTCATGGCAGTTCCTGCCATCAGTGTGTGAATGTGTGTGTGAATGTGGAAATAGTGTCAAAATGCTTTGAGTACCTCGAAGGTAGAAAAGCGCTATACTAGTACAACCCATTCATCATTTATCATACATTATTTGTGTAGAGCAATTTTTATAGTATCTGACTCAAACTTTATTTAGATTTGATGCTTTTTTTGGGGGGGGGGGACTAAACCCAATTCAAAGGAAATCAAATCTTTAATGTTTTTTGGTGGGAAATGACAAATTTAATCTAATTTAACATAAATTATGACCATCACTGGGGATCAAACCCAGTAAGTCTACCATATAAAACAAGTGCTTCATGCTGCGTGCTTTGGGCCCAGAAACGATGTGAAGAGATCTTTAGCTATTATCAGTGACGGAGCAGGAAGGCGCTTGGAAAACATTTGCGCCTCTCAGTGTCACTGAGGAAAAAAAGGTTGATAGGTAGATCGGTAGATTTTTATAAATAAAAAGAACAGTTTGGTTTCTTCTCATTTACTCCCCTCCACTTGGGTAACTACATTTAATTTTAAATTTACAAAAAGAAATGAACAAAAGCCTTTCAAAACCTTTCAGTGTGGACCAAAAGCAGAGCTCAAACAGTGAATCTTTATAGAATATAAACGGGATGAGTGAGTCGGGGGGGCCGTCACTTTTATTTGCATTGTCACCGTTGTCATTTGATCATTTCAAGGAGAAACATTGCAGCCTTGAATCAACGCTGTTTGAATCTTGAGTAGCATTTAAAGAAGCCAACTTGTAAATTATTCATCTGTTCAGGAAAACAATATCCCACCTTGTTGTTTAGCATAAAAATCTTCTTTTTATTGACTATTAAGAAGAGATGTGTTATCTATGTTTATGTTAAATAGTCACACACATGTGCCAACTACAGGTGATCAGTGGCTCCAACCTACCTGTTCCCAGGAGTGGCAAGGCTCTGGACCCTTTTGTCAGAGTGGAGATTCACGGGATCGCATCGGACTGCAGCAGGAAAACCACACACACTGTCAAAAACAACTGTAAGTACTGCAAAACTTTTAATGTGCGCCACTTTGGCAGTCTGCACTTTTATTAGAGGACTAAAGCGGAGGGTCCTTGTACCTTCCGTTCATTCTATTTCCAATTCTCTAATGAAAATCCTCCTCAAAACATATTGGACCATTTTTTCTATTTTCATTTCTGAAACAAAAGTTGGAAAACTATTTAATAAGACTTTTTTTTAAAACGACAAAAAGACACCTGCTGGACAAAGGTGGTCCATGTACCTTTCTTCTATCTCCAATTCTGAAAGGCAAATCAAAAAACCAAGTAAGTGAAGTGAAGTGAATTTATATTTATATAGCGCTTTTCTCTAGTGACTCAAAGCGCTTTACATAGTGAAACCCAATATCTAAGTTACATTTAAACCAGTGTGGGTGGCACTGGGAGCAGGTGGGTAAAGTGTCTTGCCCAAGGACACAACGGCAGTGACTAGGATGGCCGAGGCGGGAATCGAACCTGCAACCCTCAAGTTGCTGGCACGGCCGCTCTACCAACCGAGCTATGCCGCCCCTGTAAGGGCCGTTTCTCGATTTTTACGATATATGGCCTATTTGAAAACAAACAAAAAAGGGCTGTGTGGAGGGGGGCGTGGCCTGTGGGCCTGCAGCGAAGTGGGGTGTGCCAGGACCAGCTTCGAAATCAGCGCCAGGTGCGTAGTGTCATGTCCTAGTGATCATGTTTAGTTTGGCTATGTTCTGTTGGTTTTTGGATTTTGAAAGTTCCTGTTTTATCACTACTTGCTTTGTTTTCATGACAACCCATTAGTTTTCACCTGTCCTCATGTCACACACCTGATTCATTTGAACTCATGCACCTGTTGTCAATCACCACATCACTATTTAAGCCTGCAGTTGCCAGGCAGTCAGCCTGGCGACATCACCCTCTATACCCCCTTTTTATTCATGCTGATGATCCATGCTGCTCTTTTTCATGCTCTTTTCTCATTCCAAGTAAGTTTTCTTTATTCATGCCATAGTTTGCAAGTTTTGGTTTGTGTCCATAGTTCTGCTTTTGTGCGAGTTTTTGTTTATCCCCTTTGTTTTTGCAGTTTTTTTTTATGTTAAAATTAAAAGATGTCATTACCTTCACGCACCTCGGGAAAACAATCCACACCAAAGTCCACGTCATGACACGTAGACGGCCCACCTGGCCCTGGTTATCTGATCACCTGCCGCTCTGTTAAACGGCAGCAAACCTGGAGGAGAGAGTTGTTGGAGCTGGAGCGAGAGCAAGAGCGACAAGAGGACACTTGCTGGAAAGCAAACCGCTGCACAATCATAAATAAAAACTTTATTGTAACCCTGATCCGGGCTCTCATGGCGATGCTTGATGGTCTTGAGGACCCACGGGAGGGCAAACTCCACAGGCTGATTTTCATTAAAATATAGCCATAAAATTTGATTTTGTGCTGTTTTTCTTTCATGGATTTATGATTTTCCAGATAAACGCAAAAATGTAATCAATGTTTATCCAAAATGCAAAAATTAATGTTTTTCTGTGTGATGACAAATTAAACCGGAAGCAGTATTTTAGCTTTTTCTTCACGGAACGCTAACATTTTTGTTCAGCAGGATTCCTATTGTCGTTTTATAAAAGTCTCATTAAATAGTTGTCCAACTTTTGTTTCAGAAATGAAAATGGCCCGAAAATATTTTTTTGATTTGCATTTAAGGATTTTAAATGGAATGACCAGAAGGTACACGGACCAAAGGTGTTAATGTTATTCTTAAAACATGCTAAACGCGAAGGAGAAGCTAAAAATACTGCTTCCGGTTCCATTTGTCATCATATAGATAACCAAGCATTTTTGCATTTTGGATTAACAAGAATCGGATTTTTGCGTTTATGTGGAAAAATAAAAATCCATAAAAAGAAAACAGCACAGAATCAAATATGGTGATATTTTAATGAAAATCAGCCCTTTTTTGTTTGTTTTCAAATCTGCGGTATATAATAAAAATTGATAAATGGCCTTAATTTTGTTTTTTGATTTGCGTTTTAGAATTGGAAAAATAGAACGAAAAGGAAGTACACCTTTTTATTAATTTTGGCCAGAGGGGGGGCACTTCAAATTTTTACACACACTTGTTATTTCATATGTTGACCAGAGGGAGAGCACTTTTAAAACCGACACACAGTCAATTTGAAAAATTCCTCCTTTTTGGGACCACCCTCATTTTGACAGATTTCACCACCAGGGCTGCAAATGAGACGTTCTCTTTTAAATGCAATGGTTTTCCGTATTGGGACCATGATTTATGTCCTAACTTGTTCACACCTCCTCATATGGAAGCTACTTTTCCTTGTTGATGTCTCAAGAAGGGTAGAAATACAAGAACACACACTACTGTTGTGGTTCCAGAACCATTTCAAAATAGCTAATAAATAAATCAGAAGTTAACTGGTCCTTGAATAGTTTTTCCCCCCCAGAATATTTACTTAAACTCACGTAATTATTTAAATGACTCCCTTTTCACTTTTACTTAAGTCATATTCCTCTGAAGCACTGTTTTCCCACCAAGTCCCACCTCAGAAAACACTTGGCTCTCTGAGTACCAATATAATGACCAACCTTTAAAACATAGTAGCATAGTAGGCCTAAGTATTTACTAAAAACAATTCAATACTACAATGTGACACTACACACAGTTTGAACAGTAACACTGTGTTTTGGCGTGCCACTAGAAGGAGGTACCACCGTTTGAGAATCACTGCTTTAGAGAAAAGTTACTCTTACTTGAGTACATTTTTTTGGCTCGTCTCCCCACTTCTGCAAGTCACTTCCAAAAGGTCAATCATAAAAAAGAAATACTATATAAATCTAATTATTTCCTCCCAGATATGCAAATATCTCATTTTATAGATCATTAAAAAAAGCCCTCAGGGAATGCAGATCTTTGCCAGGTTCGACCTTCAATAGTAAAGTCCTGAATCCAGATGGTGATCCTCTAGATCAGGGGTGTCACCGAGGGCCACATTGCAGTTATGTTTGGCCCCAGAGGGCCGTTTCGAACAGTGAATAATATTATTTCTCAGTTTTTGTATGCATTTCATTAGAATGAAAAAAATATATACATATATTCATGGTAAGTTGCAATAATTTCACCCCAAAACAATAATTTTGAGGTGAAATTATGCTATTAATAGATACTCAAAGCGCTGGCAGAGAAGTGAGAAGCCATCATTCATTCACACCTGGTGGTGGTAAGCTACATCTGTAACCACAGCTGCCCTGGGGTAGACTGACTGAAGCGGCCCCTCCGACCACCACCTATCATTCATTCATTCGTCATTCATTCACCACTGTGAGCGGTCCCGGGGACAAGGGTGAAGTGTCCTTGCCCAAGGGCACAATGGCAGCGATTTGGATGTCAATAGGCAGGGAGGGAACCTGCAACCCTCAGGTTTCTGGCAGAGCCGCTCTACCCACTACGCCATGCCGCCCCCCTAAATGTAGTGTGTATTACCGTAAATGGAAAAATTGTACTGCTGTTTTATGGTAAAAAAATAAAAAATTAAATATGCAGCTCAGTTGCCAGAATTTTACTTTAAATTTTACATTATTATTTTTTTTTACTGTAAAATAACATTTCCAAACAATTTGTTAAGCTGCAATAATTTGACCTCAAAATGTAGTGTACATTACTGTAAATGGAAAAACTGTTCTGCTATTTCATTTGGTAAAAAAAAAGAAGGCAGCTCAGTTGCCAGAATTTTACTGTAAAATTTACATAAATTTTTTTACTGTATAATAAAAAACTTGCATTTTTACAGTAAAATGTTGGTACCTGAGCTGCCAGGTTTTTTTTGTGGAACTGTAAATGTTTCAGTGTATTACTGTAAATGCAAAAACAGCACCACATTTTATTCAATTTTTTTTTTTTTTTAAACATTTCCCAAAAATATGGTAAGTTGCAATAATTTCACCTCAAAATCAATCAATCAATCAATCAATGTTTACTTATATAGCCCTAAATCACTAGTGTCTCAAAGGGCTGCACAAACCACCACGACATCCTCGGTAGACCCACATAAGGGCAAGGAAAACTCACACCCAGTGGGACATCGGTGACGATGATGACTATGAGAACATGATACTGTGATACTGATGATACTGATGACTATGAGAACATGATACTGTGAAAGATCAATGTAGTGTATATTACTGTAAATGGAAAAACGGTACTGCTATTTTATCTGGTAAAAAAAAAAGGCAGCTCAGTTGCCAGAATTTAACTATAAAAGGTACATTAGTTTTTTGTTACTGTAAATTTAAAAAAAAAAAGTTTACAGTAAAATGTTGGCACCTGAGTTGGCAGTTTTATTTTACAACTGTAGATTTTTCAGTGTATTACTGTAAATGCCAAAACGGCACCACATTTTATTAGATTTTTTTAAAATAACATTTCCAAAAAATATGTTAAGTTGCAATAATTTTACCTCAAAATGTAGTGTGTTTTACTGTAAATGGAAAAATAATACTGATGTTTTTATGGTAAAAAAGAAAAAGGCAGCTCAGTTACCAGAATTTTACTGTAAAATTTACATTTTTTTTTAACTGTAATTAAAAAAAAGTACACTTTGTTGCTACTCATGCAGAAAAAAAGTGACAAGTACAATTAGCTTATAGCAGAGGTGTCAAAGTGGTTTTCACCGAGGGCCACATCAGTTATTTTTGGCCCCAGAGGGCCGCTTCAAACAGTGAATACTATTATGACATTTTAAATGCATTTTATTAGTATATTTTTTTACACTAAAATGTGAAAAAAATATGGTAAGTTGCAATAATTTCACCTCAAAATGTAGTGTATATTACTGTCAATGGCAAAACTGAACTGATGTTTTTATGGTAAAAAAAAAAAAGGCAGCTCAGTTGGCAGAATTTTACTGTAAAATTTACATTCGTCTTTTACTCTAAATAAAAAACTTGCATTTTTACAGTAAAATGTTGGCACCTGAGCTGCCAGTTTTTTTGTTTTTTTTGTAGAACTGTAGATGTTTCTGTGTATTACTGTAAATGCCAAAACGGCAACACATTTCATTAGATTTTTTAAAAAAAATAACATTACCCAAAAATATGGTAAATTGCAATAATTTCACCTCAAAATGTAGTGTATATTACTGTAAATGGAAAAACTGTACTGCTATTTTATTAGGTAAAAAAAAAAGGCAGCTCAGTTGCCAGAATTTTACTGTAAAATGTACATTCGTTTTTTTTTACTGTAAATTAAAAAAAAAATGTTTACAGTAAAATTTTGGCACCTGAGCTGGCAGTTTTTTTGTACAACTGTAGATTTTTCAGTGTATTACTGTAAATGCCAGAACGGCACCACATTTTATTAGATTTTTTTGAAATAACATTTCCAAAATATATGTTAAGTTGCAATAATTTCACCTCAAAATGTAGTGTATATTACTGTAAATGGAAAAACAATATTGATGTTTTTATGGTAAAAAAAAAAAGGCAGCTCAGTTAAATGAATTTTACTGTAAAATTTACATTTGTTTTTAACTGTAATTAAAAAAAAAAGTACACTTTGTTGCTACTCATGCAGAAAAAAAGTGACAAGTGCAATTAGCTTATAGCAGAGGTGTCAAAGTGTTTTTTACTGAGGGCCACATCGCAGTTATGTTTGGCCCCAGAGGGCCGCTTCAAACAGTGAATACTATTATTGCAGAATTTTTTAAATGCATTTTATTAGTATATATTTTTTTAAACTAAAATGTATAAAAAATATGGTAAGTTGCAATAATTTCACCTCAAAATGTAGTGTATATTACTGTAAATGGCAAAACTTAATTGCTGTTTTTATGGTAAAATAAAAAAAAGGCAGCTTAGTTGCCAGAATTTTTCTGTAAAATTTACATTCGTCTTTTTACTATAAATAAAAAAATTGCGTTTTTACAGTAAAATGTTGGCACCTGAGCTGCTAGTTTATTTTTTTTGTGGAAGTGTAGATTTTTCAGTGTTTTACTGTAAATGCCAAAACGGCACCACATCTTTTTAGATTTTTTTTTAAATAACATTTCCCAAAAATATGGTAGGTTGCAATAATTTCACCTCAAAATGTTGTGTATTTTACTGTAAATGGAAAAACAGTACTGCTGTTTTTAAGGTGAAAAAAAGACAGCTCAGTTACCAGAACTTTACTGTAAAATTTACATTTGTTTTTTAACTGTAAATAAAAAAAGTACACTTTGCTGCTACTCTTGCAGAAAAAAAGTGACAAGTGCAATTAGCTTATAGTAGAGGTGTCAAAGTGGTTTTTACCGAGGGCCACATCAGTGATGTTTGGCCCCAGAGGGCCGCGTCAAACAGTGAATACTATTATTACACAATTTTTAAAATTCATTTTATTATTATTATTTTTTTTTTAACTAAAATGTAAAGAAATATATATGGTAAGTTGCAATAATTTCACCTCAAGATGTAGTGTATATTACTGTAAATGGAAAAACTGTACTGCTATTTTATTTGGTAAAAAGAAAAAAAGGCAGCTCAGTTGCCAGAATTTTACTGTAAAATTTACATTTGTTTTTTACTGTACATAAAACAAATGCATTTTTACAGTAAAATGTTGGCACCTGAGCTGCCAAGTTTTTTTGTGGAACTGTAAATTTTTCAGTGTATTACTGTAAATGCAAAAACGGCACCACATTTTATTAGATGTTTTTTTTTTTTAAATAACATTTCCAAAAAATATGTTAAGTTGCAATAATTTCACCTCAAAATGTAGTGTATATTACTGTAAATGGAAAAACGGTACTGCTATTTTATTTGGTAAAAAAAAGGCAGCTCAGTTGCCAGAATTTTACTGTAAAATGTACATTAGGTTTTTTTTACTGTAAATTAAAAAAAAATGTTTACAGTAAAATTTTTGCACCTGAGCTGGCAGTTTTTTTGTACAACTGGAGATTTTTTAGTGTATTACTGTAAATGCCAAAACGGCACCACATTTTATTAGATTTTTAAAAAAATAACATTTCCAAAAAATATGTTAAGTTGCAATAATTTCACCTCAAAATGTAGTGTATATTACTGTAAATGGAAAAACGGTACTGCTATTTTATTTGGTAAAAAATAAAAGAAGGCAGCTCAGTTGCCAGAATTTTACTGTAAAATTGACATTAATTTTTTTACTGTAAATAAAAAACTTGCATTTCTACAGTAAAATGTTGGTAGCTGAGCTGCCAGGTTTTTTTTGTGGAACTGTAAATTTTTCTGTGTATTACTGTAAATGCAAAAACGGCACCACATTTTATTAGATGTTTTTTTTTTTAAATAACATTTCCCAAAAAATGTTAAGTTGCAATAATTTCACCTCAAAATGTAGTGTATATTACTGTAAATGGAAAAACTGTACTGCTATTTTATTTGGTAAAGAAAAAAGGCAGCTCAGTTGCCAGGATTTTACTGTAAAATTGACATTACTTTTTTTAATGTAAATAAAAACTTGCATTTTTACAGTAAAATGTTGGCACCTGAGCTGCCAGGTTTTTTTGTAGAACTGTAGATTTTTCAGTGTATTACTGTAAATGCCAAAACGGCACCACATTTTATTAGATTTTTAAAAAAATAACATTTCCCAAAAATATGGTAAGTTGCAATAATTTCACCTCAAAATGTAGTGTATTTTACTGTAAATGGAAAAACTGTACTGCTGTTTTTAAGGTGGAAAAAAAGGCAGCTCAGTTAACAGAATTTTACTGTAAAATTTACATTTGTTTTTTTTTACTGTAAATAAAAAAATGCACTTTGCTGCTACTCATGCAGAAAAAAAAGTGACAAGTACAATTAGCTTATAGCAGAGGTGTCAAAGTGGTTTTCACTGAGGGCCACATCACAGTTATGTTTGGCCCCAGAGGGCCGCTTCAAACAGTGAATACTATTATTACACAATTTTTTAAATGCATTTTATTAGGTTTTTTTTTTTTTAAACTAAAATGTAAAAAAATATATATGGTCAGTTGCAATAATTTCACCTCAAAATGTAGTGTATATTACTGTAAATGGAAAAACGGTACTGCTATTTTATTTGGTAAAAAAAAAAGGCAGCTCAGTTGCCAGAATTTTACTGTAACATGTACATTTGTTTTTGTTTTTTACTGTAAATTTAAAAAAAAAAGTTTACAGTAAAATGTTGGCACCTGAGCTGGCAGTTGTTTTGTACAACTGTAGATTTTTCAGTGTATTACTGTAAATGCTAAAACGGCACCACATTTTATTAGATTTTTTTGAAATAACGTTTCCAAAAAATATGTTAAATTGCAAAATTTTCACCTAAAAATTTGTGTATATTACTGTCAATGGAAAAACAGTACTGCTATTTTATTTGGTAAAAAAAAAGAAAAAAAGAAGGCAGCTCAGTTGCCAGAATTTGACTGTAAATTTTACATTAATTTTTTTACTGTAAATAAACTTGCATTTTTACAGTAAAATGTTGGCACCTGAGCTGCCAGGTTTTTTTTTTGTAGAACTGTAGATGTTTCAGTTTATTACTGTAAATGCCAAAACGGCAACACATTTTATTAGATTTTTTTTTTAAAATAACATTTCCAAAAAATATGTTAAGTTGCAATAATTTCACCTGAAAATGTAGTGTATATTACTGTAAATGGAAAAACAATACTGATGTTTTTATGGTAAAAAAAAAAAAAGGCAGCTCAGTTACAAGAATTTTACTGTAAAATTTACATTTGTTTTTTACTGCAAATAAAAAAAAGTACACTTTGTTGCTACTCATGCAGATAATAAGTGACAAGTACAATTAGCTTATAGCAGAGGTGTCAAAGTGTTTTTTACTGAGGGCCACATCGCAGTTATATTTGGCCCCAGAGGGCCGCTTCAAACAGTGAATACTATTATTACACAATTTTTTAAATGCATTTTATTAGTATAGATTTTTTACACTAAAATGTGAAAAACATATGTTAAGTTGCAATAATTTCATCTCAAAATGTAGTGTATATTACTGTAAATGGCAAAACTGAACTGCTGTTTTTATGGTAAAAAAAAAAAAGGCAGCTCAGTTGCCAGAATTTTACTGTAACATGTACATTAGTGTTTTTTTTTACTGTAAATTTAAAAAAAAATGTTTACAGTAAAATGTTGGCACCTGAGCTGGCAGTTTATTTGTACAACTGTAGATTTTTCAGTGTATTACTGTAAATGCAAAAACGGCACCACATTTTATTCGATTTTTTTTAAAATAACATTTCCCAAAAATATGTTAAGTTGCAATAATTTCACCTCAAAATGTAGTGTATATTACTGTAAATGGAAAAACTGTACTGCTATTTTATTTGGTAAAAAAAAAGGCAGCTCAGTTGCCAGAATTTTACTGTAAAATGTACATTAGTTTTTTTGACTGTAAATTTTAAAAAAAATGTTTACAGTAAAATTTGGGCACCTGAGCTGGCAGTTTTTTTGTACAACTGTAGATTTTTCAGTGTATTACTGTAAATGCCAAAACGGCACTACATTTTATTAGATTTTTTTAAAATAACATTTCCTAGAAATATTTTAAGTTGCAATAATTTCACCTCAAAATGTATTGTTTTACTGTAAATTGAAAAACAATACTGATGTTTTTATGGTAAAAAAAGAAAAAAAGGCAGCTCAGTTACCAGAATTTTACTGTAAAATTTACATTTGTTTTTAACTGTAATTAAAAAAAAGTACACTTTGTTGCTACTCATGCAAAAAAAAAAGTGACAAGTACAATTAGCTTATAGCAGAGGTGTCAAAGTGGTTTTCACTGAGGGCCACATCACAGTTACTTTTGGCCCCAGAGGGCCGCTTCAAACAGTGAATACTATTATTGCACAATTTTTATTATTCATTTTATTAGTTTTTTTTTTTTAAACTAAAATGTAAAAAAATATATATGGTAAGTTGCAATAATTTCACCTCAAATGTAGTGTATATTACTGTAAATGGAAAACTGAACTGCTGTTTTTATGGTAAAATTAAAAAAGGCAGCTCAGTTGCCAGAATTTTACTGTAAAATTTACATTAGTTTTTTTACTGTAAATAAAAAAACTTGCATTTTTACAGTAAAATGTTGGCACCTGATGCCAGTTTTATTTTTTTGTAGAAGTGTAGATTTTTCAGTGTTTTACTGTAAATGCCAAAACGGCACCACATTTTATTCGATTTTTTTTTAAAATAACATTTCCAAAAATATGGTAAGTTGCAATAATTTCACCTCAAAATGTAGTGTATATTACTGTAAATGGAAAAACAGGGGTTTTTTTTATGGTGAAAAAAAAGGCAAGTCAGTTGCCAGAATTTTACTGTAAAATTTACATTAGTTTTTTTTACTGTAAACAAAAAATGCATTTTACAGTAAAAATTTGGCACCTGAGCTGTCATTTAAAAACATTTTTTTTTGTAGAACTATAGATTTTTCAGTGTATGACTTTAAATGGCAAAACGGCACCTCAGTGTATTACAGTAAAAAAAAAAGTAGTTTTCTTTCATTAAGAGAAAAATGCTGTAAATTTACAGAAAATTTCACAATTTTCCCATGAAATCTATTGCTACTTTTACACTGCACAAATTGATGGTTAACTTGCTTTGAAATCATTAATATTAGTATTTGTTTCTATTTAAAAATGGTTTGAATGTTTGATCACATATTTTTTGCATAATTAGACTATATTTAAGTTAACATAATTTGCGATTACAGGAGTACTTTTTTTTTTCTCCAAAAACAGAAAGAAAGAATACATTTAGTAAGAACCGTTACTGTACTTTATTGATACATATTATTTCCAGGCTTTCAAGGGCCAAATATAATGAAGGGGCGGGCCTTGAGTTTGACGCCTGTGCTCTAAATGTAGTAACGTGTTCCTTTTCCTGTTTCTGACATTTTGACAGGTGTCACAATGACATTAATGAATGAGCTGGACTCCCCTTGCACTTAGACCCAGGCTAGCTCAATGGTGAAGACCACTACCTCTCAATCAGTACTACTGAGGTTCAGATCTGTAACTTGGAAGGGCTTGGTTTTTTTTTCCCCACCTCTGTCATAGTTCACTGATTACATTTGTATGTGAGCAAAAATCAGTCTTTGACGGGAGCCAGGATAGCTCGATGGTCAGCACTGTGGGCTCCAATACAGATCACCAAGAAAGGGGTACAGGGTTCAAATTTCAGTAAGGAGACAGCATTTAGTTTCACTATCATTGTAGTTTAGTGAGACCGCTTTTCAATTAAATATGTCATCAGGGCCTGAAATACAGTCATAAGAAAACGAAGGATAGCTGAGTGGTTAAAGCAGCTAGAGCCCAATCACAAGAGTGTGTGGTTCAATTCCCAGTCAGGACCTTTGGTGTCTATGTAAGCTCCAGCGCCAAGAGTAAAAGTTATATATCATAGTTTACTGAGACAGGTTCGCAATTGAATACGTCATTGGGGCATGGAAGCTGTCTTCTGAGAAGACCAAGAATAGCTGCAGCTCGTTCCCAATCAAAGGGTGCTGTGTTAAAAACCCAGTCAGCTAGATTAGTAACTCACCAAATCACCAGAGTTTTGTTTGACCCCTATCGTTGTTTACTGAGACAGGTCCTCGATTATATTTGTCATTGGGGACTGGAATCTGTGCTGTAGTAGACTGAGAATAGCTGAGTGGTTAACAGTGATGGCCACCAACCAAGAAGTCAGTTTTTGTTTCACTATCATTGTGGATTGGTGAGACAAGTCATTGGGGTCCAAAATGTGTGACTAACAAGCCCAAGGGGTAGCTGAGAGGTTAAAGCAGCAAACTCCCAATCAAAGGGGTCTGAGTTCAAATCTTAGCCAGGTCCATAGGTAACTAAGAATGTTTTATATAATTGTTTAGACCAAGGGTAGCTGACTGGTTAAAGCAGCTAGCTCCCGTTCAAAAGGATCTAGGTTCGAGTCCCAGTCAGTTCGATTACGAAACTTGTTTTTTATATCATAGTTTACAGAGACAGGTACTCAATTAAATATGTAATTGAAGCCTGAAATCTTGTCTCAAGAGGACCAAGGATAGCTGAATGGTTGAACAGTTAGCTCCCAATCAAAGGGTATGAGGATCAAATCCAAGTCAGGTTAAGCAGTAACTAAGACAGCTCCACCTAGAAGAGGTCATGTTTTATATCATAGTTTACTGAGACAGGTTCTCAATTGAATGTGTCATTGGGGCCCGAAATCTTGTCTTAACAAGACCAAGGATAGCTGAATGGTTAAACAGCTAGTTCCCAGTCAAAGGGCACTGGGTTCAAATCCCAGGCAAGTTGATCGGTAACTAGGAAAGCTAATGTTTTGTATCATAGTTTACTGAGACAGGTTCTCAATTGAATATGTCATTGGGGCCCGAAATCTTGTCTCAACAAGACCAAGAATAGCTGAATGGTTAAAGCTGCTAGCTCCCAATCAAAGGGCAGTGGGTTCAAATCCCAGGCAAGTTGATCGGTAACTAGGAAAGCTAGTATTTTGTATCATAGTTTACTGAGACAGGTTCTCAAATGAATATGTCATTGGGGCCCGAAATCTGTCCCTAAGAAGACCAAGAATAGCTGAATGGTTAAACAGCTAGCTCCCAATCAAAGGGTCCTGGGTTCAATCCCAGTCAGGTCGATCGGCTTGCCAAGCCATGGGGTGTGGGGTGGTGGACAATGTGGGGGTGTATCACCTCCCCCACACAGAGTAAAGTTAAGTGGTAGCTGGTTAATTAAATTGTGATTAAAAAGGGAAGTATGGGTAATAATCATAACAAATAGTCTATAGTCCAAAAGTCAAGGGTAACCTCGGGGGTTAGCTCCTCCTGTGTTCTGAGGCTAAAGTTGGTAAGTGTACCATCGGTAATTCCTGGCTGGGATGGGTGGGAATAGGAACATGAATAATTAATCACTGTGAGTGTTGACCAATCAGCTCTCCTCGGTCTGACTAATTGCAATTGAATAAAAAAAAAAAAAAAAATCATCAAAAATGTTGAAAAAACAACTAAATCATCACTAATAATGAAAAACACAACAAAGTTTTTTAATCAAAATAATGATATTTAATTAAATAATTGTTTTTTCTTAATTGTCTCTTATGATTATCCATTGACTTCCCCCTGTTTTTATTTATGTCATGTTTTTTTTTTCTTATCCAATTGGAATTTTTTTTCCTCTGTCAATTATTCTAATTTGTTGTATTTTTTTTATTTTTTATTAGCCAATTTGACTAATTGTTGGTCAGACCGAGGATAGCTGATTGGTCAACACTCAGAATGATTAATTATTCATGTTCCTATTCCCACCCATCCCAGCCAGGAATTACCGATGGTAGACTTGCCAACTTTAGCCTCAGAACACAGGATGGAGCTAACCCCCGAGGTTACCCTTGACTTTTGGACTATAGACTATTTGTTATGATTATTACCCATACTTACCTTTTTAACCATAAGTTAATTAACCAGCTACCACTTGACTTTACTCTGTGTGGGGGAGGTGATACACCCCCACATTGTCCACCACCCCACACCCCTTGGCTTGGCAAGCCGATCGACCTGACTGGGATTGAACCCAGGACCCTTTGATTGGGAGCTAGCTGTTTAACCATTCAGCTATTCTTGGTCTTCCTTGGACTAGATTTCGGGCCCCAATGACATATTCAATTGAGAACCTCTCTCAGTAAACTATGATACAAAATATTAGCTTTCCTAGTTACCGATCAACTTGCCTGGGACTTGAACCCAGTGCCCTTTGATTGGGAGCTAGCTGTTTAACCATTCAGCTATTCTTGGTCTTCTCAGGAACAGATTTCGGGCCCCAATGACATATTCAATTGAGAACCTGTCTCAGTAAACTATGATACAAAACATTAGCTTTCTTTGTTACCGATCAACTTGCCTGGGATTTGAACCCAGTGCCCTATGATTGGGAGCTAGCTGTTTAACCATTCACCTATTCTTGGTCTTCTCAGGGACAGATTTCGGGCCCCAATGACATATTCAATTGAGAGCCTGTCTCAGTAAACTATGATGGAAAACATTAGCTTTCTTAGTAAACGATGAACTTGCCTAGGATTTGAACCCAGTGCCCTTTGATTGGGAGCTAGGTGTTTAATCATTCAGCTATCCTTGGTCCCCTTGAGACAAGATTTCGGGCTCCAATGACATATGTAATTGAGTACCTGTCTGTGTAAACTATAACTTACCAAGTTTCCTAATTGACCAAACCACAATGATAGTGAAACAAAACACTGACTCCTTACTGAGATTTAAACCAAGCTCCCCTCGATTTGTGGTCAACGGTGTAACCACTCAGCTTTCCTGTTTTTTTTTTACCAATGACAAATATAATCGAGAACCGTCCCAGTAAACTACAACAGATGTGAAACAAAACTCATGAGCTTCGGTTAGTTAGTGATCAATCTGACTGGACTTGAACTCAGTCCCCTTTATTGAGAGGTGGCTGAGTTAACCACTCAGCTATTCTTTGGCTTTCTCAAGTTAGAGAAAGCCAAAGTGACATATTTAATCGTGAACCTATGATCGAGATGGGATAAAACACTAACTTTTCCCACTGGAGCTTTGTAAGTTGCTTATCAGGTACGATTCGACTTCAAATCCAGTAGCACTTGTTGGTGAAGCAACGGTTTTATGGTGCAGATCCTTTTTACCTCGGCATTGATTTGATACGGACTCATTCGCCAGATCTGAAATAGATCTGGGACAAATCTGGTCCATAGCAGCGGAAAACAAGGTCACGTACGGCCCAAATATGGCACACAAACGTTACCCAAATATTACATTCGGACCAGATCTGGACCAGATATGGTCCAAGTTATTACCAAAACTTTTTTGGCATTGATTTGCATCATATTTTAAGGTGTCTTCAAAGAAAATAAAGTTTGTCTATTTGAAGCAATTACAACAATACTTGATTAGGTTAAAAAAAAAAAAAAGAAGCTATTTATTGATGTAACAAAATGCATTACATTGCAAATAATTAGCAGCACATTATTGTTTAAAACTTGTAAACGACATCCATCCATCCATCCATTTTCTACCGCTCGTTCCCTTTGGGTCGCGGGGGGCGCTAGTGTCTATCTCAGCTACAATCGGGCGGAAGGCGGGGTACACCCTGGACAAGTCGCCACCTCATCACAGGTCCAACACAGATAGACAGACAACATTCACACACTAGGGACCATTTAGTGTTGCCAATCAACCTATCCCCAGGTGCATGTCTTTGGATTTGGAGGTGGGAGAGGCCTATCCCAAGGTGCATGTCTTTGGAGGTGGGAGGGGCCTATCCCCAGGTGCATGCCCTTGGATTTGGAGGTGGGAGGGGCCTATCCCCAGGTGCATGTCCTTGGATTTGGAGGTGGGAGAGGCCTATCCCAAGGTGCATGTCTTTGGAGGTGGGAGGGGCCTATCCCCAGGTGCATGTCTTTGGAGGTGGGAGGGGCCTACCCCAAGGTGCATGTCTTTGGAGGTGGGAGGGGCCTATCCCCAGGTGCATGTCTTTGGAGGTGGGAGGGGCCTATCCCCAGGTGCATGTCCTTGGATTTGGAGGTGGGAGGGGCCTATCCCAAGGTGCATGTCTTTGGAGGTGGGAGGGGCCTATCCCCAGGTGCATGTCTTTGGAGGTGGGAGGGGCCTACCCCAAGGTGCATGTCTTTGGAGGTGGGAGGGGCCTATCCCCAGGTGCATGTCTTTGGAGGTGGGAGGGGCCTATCCCCAGGTGCATGTCTTTGGAGGTGGGAGGGGCCTATCCCCAGGTGCATGTCCTTGGATTTGGAGGTGGGAGGGGCCTATCCCCAGGGGCATGTCCTTGGATTTGGAGGTGGGAGGGGCCTATCCCAAGGTGCATGTCCTTGGATAAAACACAAAACACAGCTGTTTCAAATGTTAGAGACAAAAGCCATTACAAGTGGCGGCCATATTTGATTGGCCGCTGTGGCGACCCCGAAGGTCACCTGAGCGGGCGCCCTAGCTAAATCATTTAAGTATGTCCTGGCTACACCTCTGACAAATTTGGCGCTTTTAGAGAAAAGTGAACGAACATTCCCCTAAGAGCCTCCACTAAATGTCTGGTCCAAATTGGCCCATTAGTTATTGTTGTATGGAAAAATGGAGCGGAACAAAGTATGTTGTAATGCAGCATCTTTGTGTCTAACATGCACAGACTCCTGTAAAAGTGTGTTGTAATGCAGCATCTTTGTGTCTAACATGCACAGACTCCTGTAAAAGTGTGTTGTAATGCAGCATCTTTGTGTCTAACATGCACAGACTCCTGTAAAAGTGTGTTGTAATGCAGCATCTTTGTGTCTAACATGCACAGACTCCTGTAAAAGTGTGTTGTAATGCAGCATCTTTGTGTCTAACATGCACAGACTCCTGTAAAAGCGTGTTGTAATGCAGCATCTTTGTGTCTAACATGCACAGACTCCTGTAAAAGTGTGTTGTAATGCAGCATCTTTGTGTCTAACATGCACAGACTCCTGTAAAAGTGTGTTGTAATGCAGCATCTTTGTGTCTAACATGCACAGACTCCTGTAAAAGTGTGTTGTAATGCAGCATCTTTGTGTCTAACATGCACAGACTCCTGTAAAAGTGTGTTGTAATGCAGCATCTTTGTGTCTAACATGCACAGACTCCTGTAAAAGTGTGTTGCAATGCAGCATCTTTGTGTCTAACATGCACAGACTCCTGTAAAAGTGTGTTGTAATGCAGCATATTTGTGTCTAACATGCACAGACTCCTGTAAAAGTGTGTTGTAATGCAGCATCTTTGTGTCTAACATGCACAGACTCCTACAAAAGTGTGTTGTAATGCAGCATCGTTGTGTCTAACATGCACAGACTCCTGTAAAAGTGTGTTGTAATGCAGCATATTTGTGTCTAACATGCACAGACTCCTGTAAAAGTGTGATGTAATGCAGCATCGTTGTGTCTAACATGCACAGACTCCTGTAAAAGTGTGTTGTAATGCAGCATATTTGTGTCTAACATGCACAGACTCCTGTAAAAGTGTGTTGCAATGCAGCATCTTTGTGTCTAACATGCACAGACTCCTGTAAAAGTGTGTTGTAATGCAGCATCTTTGTGTCTAACATGCACAGACTCCTGTAAAAGTGTGTTGTAATGCAGCATCTTTGTGTCTAACATGCACAGACTCCTGTAAAAGTGTGTTGTAATGTAGCATCTTTGTGTCTAACATGCACAGACTCCTGCAAAAGTGTGTTGTAATGCAGCATATTTGTGTCTAACATGCACAGACTCCTGTAAAAGTGTGTTGTAATGCAGCATCTTTGTGTCTAACATGCACAGACTCCTGTAAAAGTGTGTTGTAATGCAGCATCTTTGTGTCTAACATGCACAGACTCCTGTAAAAGCGTGTTGTAATGCAGCATCTTTGTGTCTAACATGCACAGACTCCTGCAAAAGTGTGTTGTAATGCAGCATCTTTGTGTCTAACATGCACAGACTCCTGTAAAAGTGTGTTGTAATGCAGCATCGTTGTGTCTAACATGCACAGACTCCTGTAAAAGTGTGTTGTAATGCAGCATCTTTGTGTCTAACATGCACAGACTCCTGTAAAAGTGTGTTGTAATGCAGCATCTTTGTGTCTAACATGCACAGACTCCTGTAAAAGTGTGTTGTAATGCAGCATCTTTGTGTCTAACATGCACAGACTCCTGTAAAAGTGTGTTGTAATGCAGCATCTTTGTGTCTAACATGCACAGACTCCTGTAAAAGTGTGTTGCAATGCAGCATCTTTGTGTCTAACATGCACAGACTCCTGTAAAAGTGTGTTGTAATGCAGCATCTTTGTGTCTAACATGCACAGACTCCTGCAAAAGTGTGTTGTAATGCAGCATCTTTGTGTCTAACATGCACAGACTCCTGTAAAAGTGTGTTGTAATGCAGCATCGTTGTGTCTAACATGCACAGACTCCTGTAAAAGTGTGTTGTAATGCAGCATCTTTGTGTCTAACATGCACAGACTCCTGTAAAAGTGTTGTAATGCAGCATCTTTGTGTCTAACATGCACAGACTCCTGCAAAAGTGTGTTGTAATGCAGCATCTTTGTGTCTAACATGCACAGACTCCTGTAAAAGTGTGTTGTAATGCAGCATCTTTGTGTCTAACATGCACAGACTCCTGCAAAAGTGTGTTGTAATGCAGCATCTTTGTGTCTAACATGCACAGACTCCTGTAAAAGTGTGTTGTAATGCAGCATATTTGTGTCTAACATGCACAGACTCCTACAAAAGTGTGTTGTAATGCAGCATCTTTGTGTCTAACATGCACAGACTCCTGCAAAAGTGTGTTGTAATGCAGCATATTTGTGTCTAACATGCACAGACTCCTACAAAAGTGTGTTGTAATGCAGCATCTTTGTGTCTAACATGCACAGACTCCTGTAAAAGTGTTGTAATGCAGCATCTTTGTGTCTAACATGCACAGACTCCTGCAAAAGTGTGTTGTAATGCAGCATCTTTGTGTCTAACATGCACAGACTCCTGTAAAAGTGTGTTGTAATGCAGCATCTTTGTGTCTAACATGCACAGACTCCTGTAAAAGTGTGTTGTAATGCAGCATCTTTGTGTCTAACATGCACAGACTCCTGCAAAAGTGTGTTGTAATGCAGCATCTTTGTGTCTAACATGCACAGACTCCTGTAAAAGTGTGTTGTAATGCAGCATCGTTGTGTCTAACATGCACAGACTCCTGCAAAAGTGTGTTGTAATGCAGCATCTTTGTGTCTAACATGCACAGACTCCTGCAAAAGTGTGTTGTAATGCAGCATCTTTGTGTCTAACATGCACAGACTCCTGCAAAAGTGTGTTGTAATGCAGCATCTTTGTGTCTAACATGCACAGACTCCTGCAAAAGTGTGTTGTAATGCAGCATCTTTGTGTCTAACATGCACAGACTCCTGCAAAAGTGTGTTGTAATGCAGCATCTTTGTGTCTAACATGCACAGACTCCTGCAAAAGTGTGTTGTAATGCAGCATCTTTGTGTCTAACATGCACAGACTCCTGTAAAAGTGTGTTGTAATGCAGCATCTTTGTGTCTAACATGCACAGACTCCTGCAAAAGTGTGTTGTAATGCAGCATCTTTGTGTCTAACATGCACAGACTCCTGTAAAAGTGTGTTGTAATGCAGCATATTTGTGTCTAACATGCACAGACTCCTACAAAAGTGTGTTGTAATGCAGCATCTTTGTGTCTAACATGCACAGACTCCTGCAAAAGTGTGTTGTAATGCAGCATATTTGTGTCTAACATGCACAGACTCCTACAAAAGTGTGTTGTAATGCAGCATCTTTGTGTCTAACATGCACAGACTCCTGTAAAAGTGTTGTAATGCAGCATCTTTGTGTCTAACATGCACAGACTCCTGCAAAAGTGTGTTGTAATGCAGCATCTTTGTGTCTAACATGCACAGACTCCTGCAAAAGTGTGTTGTAATGCAGCATCTTTGTGTCTAACATGCACAGACTCCTGTAAAAGTGTGTTGTAATGCAGCATCTTTGTGTCTAACATACACAGACTCCTGCAAAAGTGTGTTGTAATGCAGCATCTTTGTGTCTAACATGCACAGACTCCTGTAAAAGTGTGTTGTAATGCAGCATCGTTGTGTCTAACATGCACAGACTCCTGTAAAAGTGTGTTGTAATGCAGCATCTTTGTGTCTAACATGCACAGACTCCTGTAAAAGTGTGTTGTAATGCAGCATCTTTGTGTCTAACATGCACAGACTCCTGTAAAAGTGTGTTGTAATGCAGCATCGTTGTGTCTAACATGCACAGACTCCTGTAAAAGTGTGTTGTAATGCAGCATCTTTGTGTCTAACATGCACAGACTCCTGCAAAAGTGTGTTGTAATGCAGCATATTTGTGTCTAACATGCACAGACTCCTGTAAAAGTGTGTTGTAATGCAGCATCTTTGTGTCTAACATGCACAGACTCCTGTAAAAGTGTGTTGTAATGCAGCATCTTTGTGTCTAACATGCACAGACTCCTGTAAAAGTGTGTTGTAATGCAGCATCTTTGTGTCTAACATGCACAGACTCCTGCAAAAGTGGGGGGTACAAAAACCGAGGCGCAGCAGTCCACCTCTCAGCAATCACACCTCATTTCTGCTGAATGTGCACTTTCTTGTTGATGAAGTGAATTAAAGAATCCGGTGATTGTTGCAGCTTTGAACCCGTTCTGGGACGCCGACATGAACTTCCGCCTCAGCATCCCCGAACTGTGCCTGGTCCGCTTCTCCGTCCGAGACCAGACCGGTTTCCTGTCCAGCGACTTTGTGGGCCAGTACACGCTGCCGTTTTTCAGCATGAAGAAAGGTGAGCCCGGGACACGAAGGTTGGGTATTGTTTGGATGTACACCTTTCCACTGACTCTTGCCAGCGATTGTCCATCCCCGTTCTACAAAATGTACCAACAGTTTGTCAGGCAGTCTCTTAAAGGCCTACTGAAAGCCACTACTAGCGACCACGCAGTCTGATAGTTTATATATCAATGATGAAATATTAACATTGCAACAGATGCCAATTTGGCGTTTTTAGTTTACTAAATTGCAATTTTCAATTTCGCGCCGAAATAGCCTGCTGAAAACGTCTCAGTATGATGACACGTGCGTGTGATGTCACGCACTGTAGAGGACATTTTGTTCCAGCACCGTTCCCAGCTATAAATCGTCTCTATTCATCGCATAATTCCACAGTATTCTGGACTTTTGTGTCGCTGAATCTTTTGCAATTTGTTCAATGATTAATAGAGACGTCAAAGAAGAAAGCTGTAGGTGCAAAGCGGTGTATTGCGGCCGCCTTTAGCAACACAAACACAGCCGGTGTTTCATTGTTTACATTCCCGAAAGATGAAGCTTTACTATGGAACAGAGATGTCAAGCAAACCCGGTTGGATTGGACCACACACACAAAGTACAGTGTATTATGCAGCGACCATTTTTGAAAGATCGTGTTTCGAAGAGGGTCCCTTGCGAAGGGCAGAGATGGGCATCGCCACCACCCGTCGACTGGTGCTGAATAAAAGTGCGGGGCCGACCTTCAGGTTGTACAGGTACGACCATATAATCTCACTAAAACACTAGTAACACAATAAGCAGATAAGGGATTTTTCACTATTATCCGAGTAAATGTGTCTAATAACATCTGAATCGCCCCCATTGTATAGTCTTTTTTTTTTCTCTATTCAGGG
>NC_084622.1:51229295-51324295 GCF_033978795.1 Nerophis ophidion
CTTGCCCAAGGACACAACGGCAGTGACTAGGATGGCGGAAGCGGGAATCGAACCTGCAACCCTCAAGTTGCTGGCACGGCTGCTCTACCAACGGCCAACCGAGCTATGCCGTTAGAGTCTTCTGGAAAATCCAGGAGGGTTGGCAAGTATGCTTGTATGTGTAAAAACCTTTTCAAAGATTTATTTAACACAAAATACTTTCTTGGCAGAGGAAAATGTTTTATAATATTGTTCTGGCTACTTCATCAGTTTTGAGTGTTTCGATGCGATTATCTTTTTCCATTTTAATTTTCCAGAATTTTAGTGACATGCACCTGGGGATAGGCCCCTCCTTCCAAAGACATGCACCTGGGGATAGGCCCCTCCCACCTCCAAAGACATGCACCTGGGGATAGGCCCCTCCCTCCTCCAAAGACATGCACCTGGGGATAGGCCCCTCCCACCTCCAAAGACATGCACCTGGGGATAGGCCCCTCCCACCTCCAAAGACATGCACCTGGGGATAGGCCCCTCCTTCCAAAGACATGCACCTGGGGATAGGCCCCTCCCACCTCCAAAGACATGCACCTGGGGATAGGCCCCTCCCACCTCCAAAGACATGCACCTGGGGATAGGCCCCTCCCACCTCCAAAGACATGCACCTGGGGATAGGCCCCTCCCACCTCCAAAGACATGCAGCTGGGGATAGGCCCCTCCCACCTCCAAAGACATGCAGCTGGGGATAGGCCCCTCCCACCTCCAAAGACATGCAGCTGGGGATAGGCCCCTCCCACCTCCAAAGACATGCACCTGGGGATAGGCCCCTCCCACCTCCAAAGACATGCAGCTGGGGATAGGCCCCTCCCACCTCCAAAGACATGCAGCTGGGGATAGGCCCCTCCCACCTCCAAAGACATGCAGCTGGGGATAGGCCCCTCCCACCTCCAAAGACATGCACCTGGGGATAGGTTGATTGGCAACCCTAAATGGTCCCTAGTGTGTGAATGTGAATGTGAATGTTGTCTATCTGTGTTGGCCCTCTGATAAGGTGGCGACTTGTCCAGGGTGTACGCTGCCTTCCGCCCGATTGTAGCTGAGATAGGCGCCAGCGACCCCAAAAAGGGAATAAGCGATAGAAAATGGATGGATGGATGGAATAAAAAAAGTGCATTGGGTTTGTCATGTTCGGTTTATGTGATGTCACGCAAAATCATTTTGTGTTGGAGGAGTTCAAGTACCTCAGAGTCTTGCTCAAGAGTGAGGGAAGAGTGGATGGTGAGATCGACAGGCGGATCGGTGCGGCGTCTTCAGTAATGCGGACGTTGTACCGATCCGTTGTGGTGAAGAAGGAGCTGAGCCGGAAGGCAAAGCTCTCAATTTACCGGTCGATCTACGTTCCCATCCTCACCTATGGTCATGAGCTTTGGGTCATGACCGAAAGGATAAGATCACGGGTACAAGCGGCCCAAATGAGCTTCCTCTCTGGTCTCCCCCTTAGAGATAGGGTGAGAAGCTCTGCCATCCGGGAGGAACTCAAAGTAAAGCTGCTGCTCCTCCACATGGAGAGGAGCCAGATGAGGTGGTTCTGGGGAAGACCCAGGACATGTTGGGAAGACTAAGTCTCCCGGCTGGCCTGGGAACGCCTCGAGATCCCCCGGGAGGAGCTGGGCCAAGTGGCTCGGGAGAAGAAAGTCTGGGCTTCTCTGCTTAGGCTGCTGCCCCCATGACCCGACCTCAGATAAGCAGAAGAAGATGGATGGATGGATTTCAAACTGCTTTAAGTATCGATTTATATCTCTAAGAAAGCCCCGGCTGTAAGGTTAATGTGCATAATTTAATATTTTAGTTGCTCAGACAGTAATGTTTTTATACAAGTTTGAATGGGTTTTTTTTTTTTTTTTTAATGGACAAATACATTAATGATTCTTGTTTTCATGTTAGCAATTAAGTTCAGTAAATGAGCAGCATCACCAGTCCACCACTTGAAGTGTCGTCAATCATAATTTTATGAACATTCTACAAACCCCATTTCCATATGAGTTGGGAAATTGTGTTAGATGTAAATATAAACGGAATGAAATGATTTGCAAATCCTTTTCAACCCATATTCAGTTGAATGCACTACAAAGACAACATATTTGATGTTCAAACTTATAAAGTTTATTTTTTTTTGCAAATAATTAACTTAGAATTTCATGGCTGCAACACATGCCAAAGTAGTTGGGAAAGGGCATGTTCATCACTGTGTTACATCACCTTTTCTTTTAACAACACTCAATAAACGTTTGGGAACTGAGGAAACTAATTGTTGAAGCTTTGAAAGTGGAATTCTTTGCCATTCTTGTTTTATGTAGAGCTTCAGTCGTTCAACAGTCCTGGGTCTCCGCTGTCGTATTTTACGCTTCATAATGCGCCACACATTTTCCATGGGAGACAGGTCTGGACTGCAGGCGGGCCAGGAAAGTACCTGCACTCTTTTACTACGAATCTACGCTGTTGTAACATGTGGCTTGGCATTGTCTTGCTGAAATAAGCAGGGGCGTCCATGAAAAAGACTGCGCTTAGATGGCAGCATATGTTGTTCCAAAACCTGTATGTACCTTTCAGCATTAATGGTGCCTTCACAGATGTGTAAGTTACCCATGCCTTGGGCACTAATGCACTCCCATACCATCACACATGCTGGCTTTTGAACTTTGCGCCTATAACAATCCGAATGGTTTGCTTCCCCTTTGGTCCGGATGACACCATGTCGAATATTTCCAAAAACAATTTGAAATGTGGACTCGTCAGACCACAGAACACTCTTCCACTTTGTATCAGTCCATCTTAGATGATCTCGGGCCCAGAGAAGCCGACGGCGTTTCTGGATGTTGTTGATAAATGGCTTTCGCTTTGCATAGTAGAGCTTTAACTTGCACTTACAGATGTAGCGACAAATTGTATTTAGTGACAGTGGTTTTCTGAAGTGTTCCTGAGCCCATGTGGTGATATCCTTTAGAGATGGATGTTGGTTTTTGATACAGTGCCGTCTGAGGGAAGGAAGGTCACGGTCATTCAATGTTGGTTTCCGGCCATGCCGCTTACGTGGAGTGATTTCTCCAAATTTTCTGAACCTTTTGATGATATTATGGAGCGTCGATGTTGAAATCCCTAAATTTCTTGCAATTGCACTTTGAGAAACGTTGTTCTTAAACTGTTTGACTATTTGCTCACACAGTTGTGGACAAAGGGGTGTACCTCGCCCCATCCTTTCTTGTGAAAGACTGAGCATTTTTTGGGGAAGCTGTTTTTATAGCCAATTAGCCTGCACACCTGTGGGATGTTCCAAATAAGTGTTTGATGAGCATTCCTCAACTTTATCGGTATTTATTGCCACCTTTCCCAACTTCTTTGTCACGTGTTGCTGGCATCAAATTCTAAAGTTAATGATTATTTGCACAAAAAAAAAGTTTCCGGCGTGGCGCAGTGGTCCCTGGTTCAATCCCCACCTAGTACAAACCTCGTTATGTCTGTTGTGCCCTTGAGCAAGACGCTGGTTAGCACCTTGCATGGCAGCTCCCTCCATCAGTGTGTGGATGTGGAAGTAGTGTCAAAGCGCTTTGAGTACCTTGAAGGTAGAAAAGCGCTATACAAGTATAACCATTTTATCATTTATGAGTTTGAACATCAAAGGTTGTCTTTGTAGCATATTCAACTGAATATGGGTTGAAAAGGATTTGCAAATCATTCCGTTTAAATGAACATTAACACAATTTCCCAACTCATATGGAAACGGGGTGTGTAACTTAAAAGGGTAATGCTAAGTGTTGGATGTTTTACCCACGATTCATCATTCCCACGTTTACAGAAATAGCGTGAAACAAACAAGCAGACCTCGCAGTGAACGTCCAATAAAAGTTGTACCAGTTCGTTGAAGGTGGGGTTGTCATGATTCCGCACCACCTTGGTCTTCCTCCTGGATCTCTTTGTGAGGTCTGGTCTCAGACACGTCACCACGTAGGCGTCTGGATTAGAGCCGTTTGGCGCCTTCTGGTGACAACAAGCCCCGTGGCGACTGTTAAGTCACCTACAAGTCATGCTGATCTTGTCATTGGAACTTACGATGTTCTTCAGGTGTTTCACCAGGACGGAGAGCTTTCTGTCGGTGTAAGAAATGAAGAGCTGGATTTGAGGAGAGTCTCCTGTAATGAAGTCAACATATAAATGTGATATTATTATTATTATTATTATTATTACTATGATATATTATTATTATTAAATGTGATAGTCATCATTGTCACCGACGTCCCACTGGGTGTGAATTTTTCCTTGCCCTTATGTGGGCCTACCGAGGATGTCGTAGTGGTTTGTGCAGCCCTTTGAGACACTAGTGATTTAGGGCTATATAAGTAAACATTGATTGATTGATTGATATTGTCAACATCAGCTTATATCTGAAATAAATACTGTAAAACCTAGAGTTGTACAATAGACAATATATATTTGGCCGACCACAGCGCTTTTATTGCTGACGATGCACGCAGGTGACACGTTCTTGAAAGGGACCAGCGGTAGAAAATGGATGGATGGAAGTTCTCAACACCGTGTAGCTCAGAGCTGGGCAAATATATGGACTTTAAGGCCACAATTGAGATGAAAAAAATGTGTCTGGGGGGCCAAAGTGTAAGTGTGTACACATATATACACATTCAGCTGTAAAAATGTACCGTACAGTTTGTTCGTTTGGGGCCTTTTTTTCAGCAACGCTGATAGCAAAAGTCACAATAGAATTCTAAAAATAGATCACCTCAAAAAAACGGAATGGAATTTTACAGTTTTTTTACTGAAAAGTACATAAAAATAAATAAAGTGAGATTTACAATATCAACTATGAACGATAAAACACTGAATATTAACAACATATGAATAGTGTTCCTCTTTTACTTCTCTGGTCAAGCAAAACTCAACAAAACTCCCCATAAAACACCAGTAAAATATGAAGGCAAAGGGTAATAAACACCTACATTATGATATATTGTCATGTAAAAATCTGCTTTCTGTTTCTGACACAGGTGTTTCTGGCTGGCTGCTCTGAAAACAAACCCCGCCCACTCTACTTTGTTCCTGGTCTAATTACCGTAATAACTTCTATAACACCCGAAAGCACAGATTTCAACCATTGAAATACTTTCTATTAGAGATGTCCGATAATGGCTTTTCGGCCGATTTCGTCCAACTCTTAATTACTGATTCCGATATCAACCGAGACTGATATATACCTTGGTAGAATTCAATCAATGTTTATTTATATAGCCCTAAATCACAAATGTTTCAAAGGACTGTACAAACCATTACGACTACGACATCCTCGGAAGAACCCACAAAAGGGCAAGGAAAACTCACACCCAGTGGGACGCCAGTGACAATGCTGACTATGAGAAACCTTGGAGAGGACCTCAGATGTGGGCAACCCCCCCCCCCCCCCCCTCTAGGGGACCGAAAGCAATGGATGTCGAGCGGGTCTAACATGATACTGTGAAAGTTCAATCCATAGTGGCTCCAACACAGCCGCGAGAGTTCAGTTCAAAGCAGATCCAAGACAGCAGCGAGAGTCCCGTCCACAGGAAACCATCCCAAGCGGAGGCGGATCAGCAGCGTAGAGATGTCCCCAACCGATACACAGGCGAGCGGTCCATCCTGGGTCTCGACTCTGGACAGCCAGTACTTCATCAATGGTCCATTAGTGACAGTGGTTTTCTGAAGTGTTCCTGAGCCCATGTGGTGATATCCTTTAGAGATTGATGTCGGTTTTTGATACAGTGCCGTCTGAGGGATCGAAGGTCCCGGTCATTCAATGTTGGTTTCCGGCCATGGCGCTTATGTGGAGTGATTTCTCCAGATTAACACATTATTATGCCTTATTTTGTTGTGATGCCCCACTGGATGCATTAAACTATGTAACTTTACCATGAATTGATTAACGTGGACCCCGACTTAAACCAGTTGAATAACTTATTGGGGTGTTACCATTTAGTGGTCAATTGTAGGGAATATGTACTGTACTGTGCAATCTAATAATAAAAGTTTCAATTAATCAATTGATCAAAAACAAGGTTTTCCAAAATAAAAGAACAACTTTAACTTCAGTTATGGAAAAAAAGGGGGGGTGCGGGGTTTGGTTGTAGCAGGGGGTGTATATTGTAGCGTCCCAGAAGAGTTAGTGCTGCAAAGGGTTCTGGGTATATGTTCTGCTGTATTTATGTTGTGTTACGGTGCGGATGTTCTCCCGAAATGTGTTTGTCATTCTTGTTTGGTGTGGGTTCACAGCGTGGCGCATATTTTTAACAGTGTTAAAGTTGTTTATACGGCCAGCCTCAGTGTGACCTGTATGCAGTGTTAATTTTGACAGCAAAATTTGATTGAGTTTGAGTCATAGTCCTTTGACTAAAATGTAATTTAGTTATTTAAATGGTTTTAGTTTTAGTCTTGTTTTAGTTGACGAAATATAAGATTATAGTCGACGAAAACTACAGTAGATTTAGTCGACTAAAGGGTAATATGTAAACTTTCCCTTCAATTTCTGAAAGTCAAAGCAAAACAGGGAAAAATCACCGATACAAGTCACATTTTGATGAAACTCATGTCTCAAATGTAGTATTTCACGAGTCCATCCATCCATCCATCTTCTTCCGCTTATCCGAGGTCGGGTCGCGGGGGCAACAGCCTAAGCAGTAAGCCGTGTAATAAACGGGATGACGTCGAGTGAGTTGTATGTTGTGGAAAATGCTGACCTGTGTGTGGATTTCGGGATGATTCGACTGTAAATGTCGCTTAAAGTTTGTTGTGTTTTTCCCCGTAATCCTCGCGCTGCATTTCTTACACTGCGTCTGATTGGTTCTCTTCCCAACTCCTCCCGCCTCTTCCTAACGAAATGAGTTCCGATTGGATCTCGTCTCTGGCAGACATTTTCGTCTCGTTTTTATTCGTTGACGAATAAGTCAATACACCTCGTCATCGTCTTAGTCCACGTAAATTATTTTTTATTTAGTGATTCCCAAAGCCCGAAAAAAGTCTGCGGGCTATAGAGCGTTTTCCGTTCGGGCTCCAGTACTCTGGAATGCCCTCCCGGTAACAGTTCGAGATGCCACCTCAGTAGAAGCATTTAAATCTCACCTTAAAACTCATTTGTATACTCTAGCCTTTAAATAGACTCCCTTTTTAGACCAGTTGATCTGCCGTTTCTTTTCTTTTTCTCCTATGTCCCACTCTCCCTTGTGGAGGGGGTCCGGTCCGATCCGGTGGCCATGTACTGCTCGCCTGTGTATCGGCTGGAGACATCTCTGCGCTGCTGATCCAACTCCACTTGGGATGGTTTCCTGTGAACGGGACTCTCGCTGCTGTGTTGGATCAACTTTGGACTGGACTCTCGCGGCTGTGTTGGATCCATTGTGGATTGAACTTTCACAGTATCATGTTAGACCTGCTCGACATCCATTGCTTTCCTCCTCTCCAAGGTTCTCATAGTCATCATTGTCACCGACCTCCCACTGGGTGTGAGTTTTCCTTGCCCTTATGTGGGCCTACCGAGGATGTGGTAGTGGTTTGTGTAGCCCTTTGAGACACTAGTGATATAGGGCTATATAAGTAAACATTAATTGATTTAGTTATTGTCTCGTTTTAGTCAGGAAAAAAAAGGTCGTCGACGATAACTATGACGAAAATTTTCCGTCAACAAAATTAACACTGCCTGTATGGCTGTTGACCAAGTATGCATTGCATTCACTTCTGTGTGTGAAAAGGCACAGATATTATGTGATTGGACCGGCATGAACGGCAGTGCCTTTAAGGTTTATTGGCGCTCTGTCCTCCTCCTTACGCCCGTGTACACAGCGGTATTTCAAAAAGTCAGAAATTTAGCTCTTTGAAACAGAAACCGATAATTTCCAATACTACATTTTAAAGCATTTGTCAGCCGATCTGAAAAAAAAAAATGTAGAACGTCCTGCGGGTCAGATTGAAAAATCTTAACGAGCCATATTTTGTCCAGATCTGATGTAGCGTTTTTGTTAGCGGCCGAGAATACAAGAAAGCCAATCCAACCGCTAAGTTAGCTCTCTTGAAAGTGAATTGGGTGGGCTGATTGATACAAATATGGACAGAAACGACACAGAGTAAAGTTAAAGTAGCAATGATTGTCACACACTCACTAGTTGTGGTGAAATTATTCTCCGCATTTGATCCATCACCCTTGATCACCCCCTGGGAGGTGAGGGGAGCAGTGGGCAGCAGTGGTGGCCACGCCTGGGAATAATTTTTGATGATTTAACCCCCAATTCCAACGCTTGATGCTGAGTGCCAAGCAGGAAGGTAATGTGTCCCATATTTATAGTCTTTGGTATGACTCGGCCGGGGTTTGAACTCACGACCTACCGATCTCAGGGCGGACACTCTAACCACTAGGCCATTAGAGTGAAAAGCAAATTTTATTTTCACTCGCATACAAAACATTCTAACCTGGATTGTTTCCCTGGCTTGGAGGCTCTCCCGAAGGACAGTGCAGCGAAGACACAACAAACTCCCTTCTTGTCTCTCATGCACACACACCTGTTGTTGTTGACTTTGGACTAGCGACTGCACGACATCAAGGCCGCGGAACAGAGACACACTGCAGGCTTACACATACACACCAGCCCCCCAATAAAAATCCCATAGGGGTGATGGAAGGATGGTCAGCGCCTGAGAGCTGCGGCCTGCCACCATGACCCCGCACTCCCTCCCCTCTGTTGCTAGATATCTGGAGATGTATGTTGTAATATGTATATGTGCTTTGCTATGGATGTTTTTCCCCACTTCAGACTGGACCCCCTTAGGAGCCCAGTCTAGATTGCATTTTTTTACTCATCCTTCCCCAGCGTTTACCTTTTTCCCCATCATTTACAGGGCGCCATCAGCGTTCTTGTTCTGTAACCCTGAACACTGTTTGTTTGTCTAATCTTGAACAGGTTTGTGCTGAAAACAAAGTTTTGTTGTACTTGTGCAATGACAATAAAGACCAAAACTACCCGGTCCTATGAGAAGGTGAGCACAGCTCCTAGATTAGGTGTCAAAGTCGTTGATTGATTCCCGAGCGCGGCCACCGCTGCTGCTCACTGCTCCCCTCACCTCCCAGGGGGTGATCAAGGGTGATGGGTCAAATGCAGATAATAATTTGGCCACAGCTAGTGTGTGTGTGTGAGACAATCATTGCTACTTTTTTTTAACTGAATATGCAAAAAGCCCCGGAAATTCCAGACTATTTTACGAGGGAGAAAATATCACCTTGTGGTTTCAAAACCAATTAAAGCTGCAAGCAGCGTTGGTCGGGTCTGCCTTTGGCCGCTGCCAAGCACTGATCTTAGTCAGACCTACATAGAGGTTTTTGTTCCATGTCTCTACGACATTCCTAACAGACGTTACAAGCAGTTTTGTCTGGGTTTTTTCCTAGGGGGCGCTGAAGCGCAATTTTGATTTTTAGGGTTTGGTTTTTTTATTAGATGGCAATTTTCGCCAGTCCTGATGTGTGTGTAAAATTTGGTGAGTTTTAAAGCATGGTAAGGGGGTCAAATTACAGATCGGCGTTTCTGGATGTTGTTGATAAATGGCTTTCGCTTTGTATAGTAGAGCTTTACTTGCACTTTGAAGCATTTTAAAAGGGGTCAAATTGCAGCTCAAAGAGGCAAAAATTATATTTTTTAGGTAACTTTGCGCAGGGGTTCTTTGAAGGCGCGTAAAATCAAAACCGGAGCAGTAATCAAAACTCTGTTCAATACTTTTAATCAGAAGGGTTCAATCTCTCCCCTGTACGAGTTTGAAGCCGAAACGACAAACGCGCTCAGAGGAGATAACTTTTGAAAAAAGGTGACGGGTGTTTACAAAACTTTTATTTTGAAGGGGTAATTGGCAACTTCCTGTTGATTTTTGCTGAAGGATGTCAATGATTAAAATGTAGGTCTAAGTGAGACCTACATAGAAGTTTTTGTTTCATGTCTTTCTGGCATTCCTACTGGAAGTTACAACCAATTTTGTTTGTGTTTTCTTCCTAGGAGCAGTTTTTGCTGTGTTTTATTCAAAAATTGCGCTAAAGCGAAATTTTGAGTATAGGGATTTGTTTTTTTCATTAGATTGCAATTTTCGCCAGTCCTGATGTGTGTGCCAAGTTTGGTGAGTTTTGAAGCATTTTGAGGGGGTCAAATTACAGCTCATCCATTTTTTTTTTTTTTTTCCATCCATTTCCATCGGGGTCGCGGGGGGCGCTGGCGCCTATCTCAGCTACAATCGGGCGGAAGGCGGGGTACACCCTGGACAAGTCGCCACCTCATCGCAGGGCCAACACAGATAGACAGACAACATTCACACTCACATTCACACACTAGGGCCAATTTAGTGTTGCCAATCAACCTATCCCCAGGTGCATGTCTTTGGACATGCACCTGGGGATACAGCTCAAAGAGGCAAAAATAGCATTTTTTGCGAAAATTTAGCTTTGAATGTGTTTTTGCAAAACTTTGGTTGACTTTTGCCCTAGAAAATAAAATTATGAAATCTAGGTCTAAGTCAGCCCTACATAGAGGTGTTTGTTTCATATCTCTACGACATTGCTAACGGAAGTTACAAGCAGTCTGTTTTTTTTTTCCTAGGGGGCGCTAGTGCGCAATTTAAATTTCTGCGGTTTGGTTGCTTAATATGTTGGGAAGGTACACAGTACCGATGTGTGTGTAAAATTTGGTGAGTTTTGAAGCATGTTAAGGGGGTCAAATTCGAGCGCAAAAGTGCGGAATAATCATAAAGAATAAAACCTTACAGTTTCAATAGGGTCCTTGGCCCATGGCAAAGGACTCCTGTGGAGTCCTTTGCCATGGGCAGGGCGGACCCTAATAATTATCTCTGTAAAGGCAATTTTTTTTTACAGTTTGTGTGTGTGTGTGTGTGTGTGTGTGTGTGTGTGTGTGTGTGTGCAAAATCACCTGTTGCCACATTTCCTTGAGTATCTCTTTTGGGTCCGTCCAAAAACAAGCTGCACACAAATTCATTCTGGAAGCAAAGAGTTGGGAAGGTTGTTGACAACATCGAGGAGAGCAGCGAGAGAGAATATCAACACAACTTACTCCCTTGCAAGGTCCTTCAAAAAGCTGTTTAAGGTATTTATTCAACTGAGACACCTTTCTGCTTGGTGTGAATGTCATCATATACCAGGAGGGGAACCTAGAAGAGTAAACAATTAGGTAAGTACGTCGCATTCAATGTATTTATTATAGCCACAGTGCTGATAATTAGCATGATGACACCAGAAAATAAGTATTTTTATTAGAGATGTCCGATAATATAGGTTGATTGGCAACACTAAATGGTCCCTAGTGTGTGAATGTGAGTGTGAATGTTGTCTATCTGTGTTGGCTCTGTGATGAGGTGGCGACTTGTCCAGGGTGTACCCCGCCTTCCGCCCGATTGTAGCGGAGATAGGCACCAGCACCCCCCACGACCCCAAAGGGAATAAGCGATAGAAATGGATGGATGTCCGATAATGGCTTTTTTGCCGATATCCGATTTTGTCCAACTCTTAATTACTGATTCCGACATCAACCGATATATACAGTCGTTATCATGCCTCATTTTGTTGTGATGCCCTGCAGGATGCATTAAACAATGTTACAAGGTTTTCCAAAATAAATCAACTCAAGTTATGGAAAAAAAATTTCAACATGGCACTGCAATATTTAGGGACCGATGTCCCAAAAGGACAGAGGACCCTATTGAATTTCTAGCCTTTTATTATCATTCTTTATTATTATACCGCCACCTCTTTGAGCTGTAATTTGACCCCCTTAACATGCTTCAAAACTCACCAAATTGAACACACACATCAGGACTGGCGAAAATTGCGATCTAATCAAAAAACAAACCCCAAAAATCTAAATTGCGCACTAGCGCTCCCTAGGAAGAAAACACAGACAAAAGTGTCTCTAACTCCCAGTAAGAATGTCATTGACACATAAAACAAAAACCTCTATGTAGGTCTCACTTAGACCTATATTTCATACACTGACAACCTCCAGCAAAAATCAACAGGAAGTTTGCAATTCCCCCTTCAAAACAAAAGTTGTATAAAAACTGTTTTTTCAAACATGATCTCCTCTGAGCGCGTTTGTCGTGTCGGCTTCATATACGCACAGGAGAGAGATTGAACCCTTCTGATTAAAAGTTGATGAAAAAGTTTTAATTACTGCTCCGGTTTGGATTTTATGAGCCCTCAAAGAACTGCTGCTCTGCTGCTGGTGCGCTGCTGCCATCTCAAGATGGCGGCACCCTGCTCAGACAAACCTGCCTCTAACTCCCAGTAGAAATGTCAGAGACACATGAAACAAAAACCTCAATGTAGGTCTCACTTAGACCCATATTTCATACACTGACAACACTCAGCTAAAATCAACAGGAAGTTTGCCATTCCTCATTCAATACAAAAGAGTCTCTCCATTCCCAATACATTAGAGTCTCAAGATGGCGGCACCCTGCTCAGACAAAACTGCCACTAACTCCCAGTAGGAATGTCAAAGACACATGAAGCAAAAACCTATATGTAGGTCTCACTTAGACCTATATTTCATACACTGACAACCCCCAGCTAAAATCAACAGGAAGTTTGCAATTCCCCCTTGAATACAAAAGATGGCTATAAATACTTGGTTTCGTCGATCGCTGCTTGCAGCTTTAATTATTATTGAAGTTGCAAAGTGCATTATTTTTTCTAACATGCCTCAAAACAGCAGCTTGGAATTTGGGACATGCTCTCCCTGAGAGAGCATGAGGAGGTTGAGGTGGGTTGGGTAGGGTGTAGCGGGGGGTGTATATTGTTGCGTCCCGGAAGTAGGAGGTTTAGGTGGACTGGGTAGGGTGTAGCGGGGGGTGTATATTGTAGAGTCCCGGAAGAGTTAGCGCTGCAATGGGTTCTAGGTATTTTTTCTGTTGTGTTACGGTGCAGATGTTCTCCCGAAATGTGTTTGTCATTCTTGTTTGGTGTGGTTTCACAGTGTGGTGCATATTTGTAACAGTTTTAAAGTTGTTTATACGGCCACCCTCAGAGTGACCTGTATGGCTGTTGACCAAGTATGCCTTGCATTTACTTGTGTGTGTAAAGCCGAAGATATTATGGGATTGGGCCGGTATGCAAAGGCAGTGATGGTAAATGGTAAATGGTTGTACTTGTATGGTGCTTTTCTACCCCTTTTTAAGGAGCCCAATTCACACACACATTCACACACTGATGGAGGGAGCTGCCATGCAAGGCGCTAACCAGCACCCACCAGGAGCAAGGGTGAAGTGTCTTGCTCAGGACACAACGGATGTGACGAGGTTGGTAGTAGGTGGGGATTGAACCAGTAACCCTCAGATTGCTGGCACGGCCACTCTCCCAACTTCGCCACGCCGTCCCCTTTAAGGCACGCCCCCAATATTGTTGTCTGGGTGGAAATCCAGAGAATGGTTGCCCCGGGAGATCTTCGGGAGGGGCAATGAAATTCGGGAGCCTCCCAGGAAAATGGGGAGCGTTGGCAAGTCTGACTGGGAGACACAACTGTCTTTTAAAAAGTCATACATTTTACTTTTTGAAACAGATACCGATAATTTCCGATATTACATTTTAAAGCATTTATCGGCCGATAATACCGGCGGTCCTATATTATCGTACATCTCAAATTTTTATATTAGCAAACAAGCTTACAATCCCCAATAGCAGACTGATTAGTGTTATGACTCACTGAGGCAGAGTGGACTCTATGAAGTGTTTCAGCAGCTGCTTGTGGATCATCTCAAAGTCCTCAAAGGTCATTTCACTATAGACGAAGCCGTCATCAATGGTCACTTTCAGATAATAGATCTGGGGGAAAAAATAAGCATCAATATTATATCAGTGGTGCAGAGTTAGGGTCGTCAACACTTGAAGAAAAACATTTTAAAAACCTTGCAGGGCTGGTCGATCCCATTGTTTTTGACGTTTTAAAGTTATGTAAAAGGAGTTTTGTATCCACAAAGAGTGAATGAAGGCAACTGGACTCATCTTGTATGTTGTAGATGTTTCAACCTTTTTGGATAACATGACCATTATAATCTCCCACAATCCGCACACATTTCTGTACCCTTTGACTACAAATGTACCCTATTTTTCTAGCAATACTACCACGTATATTCTGGTCGTGATCGCCACATGTAACTCAGACAAAAACGATGTCCGAACTTCCCCATTTGTCTTTTTTTTTCTTAACAGAAAAATGTCACTGTGGTAAAAAGTCACATTTGGAGTCTGATTCCCAGAAGCTATTGCTGGTTGCTGCCAGGCTGAGGAGGATTGATTTGAGCCAAGGCAAAAAGATTAAAAAGATGCCAGAAAACTGCAATCAGTTTGATAAATTAGCAATCCGGCATCGATTGGGTTGGACTGAGCATGCAGCAAATATATTCCAATGATGGAATATATTGATATTCTTCCAATTTTTGTATTTTTACAATAATAAAAATACGGGACAAAGAGCCTCCCTTGACAGTTTAAAGGCCTACTGAAAGCCACTACTAGCCACCACATATATCAATGATGAAATATTAACATTGCAACACATGCCAATACGACCTTTTTAGTTTACTAAATTGCAATTTTAAATTACGCGCCGAAAAATCCTGCTAAAACGTTGCGGTGTAATGATGTGTGCGTGTGATGTCTCGCATTGTAGAGGACATTTTGTTCCAGCATCGTTCCCAGCTATAAATCGTCTGTTTTCATCGCATAATTCCACAGTATTCTGGACTACTGTGTTGGTTAATCTTTTGCAATTTGTTCAATGAATTACGGGGACGTCAAAGAAGAAAGCTGTAGGTGGGAAGCGGTGTATTGTGGCCGCCTTTAGCGACACAAACACAGCCGGTGTTTCATTGTTTACATTCCTGAAAGATGACGGTGAAGATTTACTGTGGAACAGAGCGGTCAAGCGAACACGGTTGGATTGGACCACACACACAAAGTACAGTGTATTATGCAGCGATCATTTCGAAAAATCGTGTTTCGAAGAGCGTCCCTTGCGAAGGGCAGAGATGGGCATCACCACCACCCGTCGACTGGTGCTGAAGAAAGGTGCGGGGCCGACCTTCAGGTTGTACAGGTACGACCATATAATCTCACTAAAACACTAGTAACACAATAAGCAGGGAAGGGATTTTCCAGAATTATCCTAGTAAATGTGTCTAATAACATCTGAATCGCTCCCACTGCCCTAGTCTTTTTTTCTTTTCCTAGTCCTTCACTCTCACTTTCCTCATCCACAAATCTTTCATCCTCGTCAATACGGCCTTTTTAGTTTACTAAATTGCAATTTTAAATTTTCCGCGGAGTTTCTTGTTGAAAACGTCGCGGAATGATGACGCGTGTTTGTGACATTATTGGTTGTCGCAGACATATCAGCCCAGACCAACTTACGGCTAAACGTTGTCTCTTTTCATCGCATAATTACACAGTATTTTGGACATCTGTGTTGCTGAATCTTTTGCAATTTGTTCAATTAATAATGGAGACTATAAAAGAAGAATGCTGTTGGTGGAAAGCAGTGGATTGCAGCTGCCTTTAGCAACCAAAACACAGCCGGTGTTTCTTTGTTTGTTGTGAAGCTTTAGCGAACATGTTTCTCTACCACATGTCAACCAGCAAGTTTTTGGATGAGAAAATTGTGATATTAGGTCGGCTCTTAATCGGAGCGTCCTCCTGCAGCAGCTGTCATTTTGGCTCCTCCATTGGCTTGAGTCACTGGCGGTCACCGCACCCCTCCGACTTTCAGGTATGACTTTATAATCTCACTAAAAAACTAGTAACACAATAAGCAGATAAGGGATCTTCCAGAATTATCCTAGTAAATGTGTCTAATAACATCTGACTCGCTCCCATTGCGCTCGCCTTTTTTTTCTTTTTCTAGTCCTTCACTCTAACTTTCCTCATCCACAAATCTTTCACCCTCGCTGAAATTAATGGGGAAATTGTCGCTTTCTCGGTCCGAATCGCTCTCGCTGGTGGTGGCCATGATTGTACATAATGTACGGATGTGAGGAGCTCCACAACCCGTGACATCACGCGCACATCGTCTGCTACTTCCGGTACAGGCAAGGCTTTTTTATCAGCACCAAAAGTTGCAAACCTTATCGTCGATGTTCTCTACTAAATCCTGTCAGCAAAAATATGGAAATATGGCGAAATGATCAAGTATGACACATAGAATGGACCTGCTATCCCCGTTTAAATAAGAACATCTCATCTCAGTAGGCCTTTAATACAATCATCAATAAACACGAGAGGATTCTGTTTGGCAAGGGACGGCTGGCAACCCTATTTACAAAACGAATAGGAGGTAAAACTACTCAGTGGCCTAGAGATCGGTAGGTTGAGTTCAAACCCCGGCCAAGTCATACCAAAGACTATAAAAATGGGACTCAGCATCAAGGGCTGGAATTGGGGGTTAAATCACCATAAATGATCCCCGGGCGCGGCCACCGCTGCTGCCCACTGCTCCCCTCACTTCCCAGGCGGTGAACAAGGGTGATGGGTCAAATGCAGAAGACAAATTTCACCACACCTAGTGTGTGTGTGTGACAGTCATTGCTACTTTAACTTTTAACTTAATAAAAGAAAATCTGCGCAGTCTCACCACAACTTTGTCCTTGATGCTGTGGTCGTGGATGACAGCATCTTGGATGTTGGTGCTGGAAGCAGGGACGCCATCACTGATTTGTGGTCCTTGTTTCTTCCCTTGGGCCATGCTGTGTGTGAGGAAGTTTAATTTGGCCGCAACAGAACCCATGCTCTCCTTGATCTTCCTGTCCCATGAACACAGTGGATTAATACAATCTAGTATTCGGGAGCATTTTGGAATGAATGTGGTGACATTTTAAAATTCCTCCACGATGTGTGCTGTGTGAACAATATATATTTAATATACAAAAAAAAAGGAAGGAATTAAAACAACTTTAGGAATAAAAATGCCAGCATTTCCTCACATCATTGCCCAATTTGCATCACTGGCTATGACACATTTGCAAAGAGTGAGTAAAAAAAACATGAAAAACCAGACATTTTAGAACAACAAATAAACTTTTCTTCTGTCTCTAATCAAGAAAAGAGAGAATCTAGTTGGGTCTAATTATTTGCTAAATGTAACAAGTCATCCGTGATGTCTTCTTATGCCCTGGCAGACTAGGTGCGTTATTCCAAAAAGGAGTAGGAAGAAGCAAAAAGTTTTTTTAATAATTTACATTTCTCTATATATATTACTGATCACTGTTCCTACCACACCTTTTACATAATGACACTTGCAATATTTAGTTTGCTTACATTGTCATTTAAAGATTGTTCTGTGTTTAAGTGTCACCTTTATGATTAAAGAAGCACACATAGAGAAAAAAAAATGGAGAAAAAAAATGTCTTGGAAAAATATGAACATGTTAAATGTTAGTTTTAAGCAAACTGGACCAGGCACATTTCTTAATACGCTTTTTATATGGAGCTAAATTAGAGCCAAATGTATTTTCAAACTGTAAAATCAAGTTTTAAATGTAGAGTTTTGAAAAGTACATCTTTGTGTTCAAACTGATAATAAATGCACACATTTTATTTTCAGGTTATATATAATTATAATTCTCTCTGGTAATTCTCTTGAATAAATGATTTATTTTTATTTTTCAGTTTGTTGAAATAATTAATGGAATGGATGAGAAGCAAATAACTTAAACAAAGTAAAAATATGATCCAGTTAAAAAAAAAAAACCAAAAAACTCAAAGTGTTTACAAAGTACAAGTACGCAGAATTCTGATTCACGTCTTTAACTTCAGCGAAGAAATTAAACCATTTTATACACAACTTTTAAACTATTTTTTCATGAGAGCTTTATTGATAGAATATTTATTTATTGAATGTTTTTTACAGATTGATTACAGTAAATTGAACAAACAAATGGAAAAGGGGTGAGATTAAATAAACTTTGCTTCTTTCTGCTCATAAAAACATGAAAATATGTAATGATGAGAGTGCGGAAATACGACCACATCACACCAGTCCTCAAATCCCTTCGCTGGCTTCCTGTCCCACTCAGGATTGAGTTCAAAGTCTCCCAGTGCCTCCATGGAAATGCCCCCCTCTACCTCATAGAACTGCTCACCCCCAAATCCTCCACACGACACCTGCGCTCCGGACTGGCTAACCTCCTCCAACCTCTGAGGACAAAGCTACCAACAATGGCTTTCTTCCAGTCTGTGGAATGCTCTCCCTGACCACCTTAGGGCACTCCAGACTGTGGATGCTTTTAAAAAAGGCTTAAAAACCCTTCTTTTTAAAAAAGCCTTTTTTTTAATATATGCGTGCTAGTTGTAGTTTTTATTTATTTTTATTATCTTTTTTTTTTTATTATTGCACCGTAGCACTTTCTGTTTGTTTGCTCAATGTAAAGTCCTTTTTACAAATAAAATCTATTATTATTATTATGTACCACATTGTAACCATAACCATTTTTCACATTCATATATTTTAATATTTGAGCTTCTGTTTTTTTTCACATTAAAATAGTTTTCTTTACAGTTTCTATTTTTTTTTTACAGTTTTATACATTTTTCTTTTTTAGATTCGAAAAATATTTTCTTCCTAGTTTCTGATTTTAGGCCCAAATTTAGCATAGGTAGCTTGTTCTGAACTGCTAGGGGAATGGGATTGTGACGCACAGTTTAGCAAAAAGGATGTGGTGGGAGGGTCCACTATTATGTTACCTTAAGGGAATGTAATATGAAGCTATTTATTTATTTATTTGTTAGGTTTTATTTATAAAACCAAGACAGGCACAAAATGAATACAGAATGACTGAGATTTCTAAACAGTGACATGTTACTATCTTTATCTCCTTAATGTGCCCTGTCTTGCCTCATGTCCTTTATCCTCAATGACGTTCTTATGTCTCACCAGTATTCAATTAAATTAAAGTCAATCTGCAGGGTCAACATATTTTCTCCCATTCTTTCATTTATTTTGGTCATTTTTGCCCCACTTATTGTTACTTCTTCTCACATATTCTCCACACTTGTCTGCGATCACCAGGAAAGTGTCTGAGCCAACTGCTACTGCACTCCTGTTTTATTTGGGGAGCTGGGAGATAATCAGGGGAGTCAGGTAAATACGAATAACAAACTACACCAGGGGTCTTCAAACTTTTCCAAGCCAACCACCCAAACTGATGGAGAGACCCTATACTTGTATGAAATTGTGTTTTAAATCAAAGTATGTTGTTAACCTGCAGTTTCTGAAGTGAAGGGTAGGTGGGTGTATCTCTTCAGCTTGTGTACTTTTGTCGTGCTAAAAAACAATCCCTTTTTCTAGAGATGTCCGATAAAGGCTTTTTTGCCGATGTTACGATATTGTATTAATTACCAATTCCGATATCAACCGATACCGATATATACAGTGGTGGAATGAACACATTATTATGCCTAATTTTGTTGTGATGCCCCGCTGGATGCATTAAACAACGTAACAAGGTTTTCCAAAATAAATCAACTCAAGTTGTGGAAAAAAATGCCAACATGGCACTGCCATATTTATTATTGAAGTCACAAAGTGCATTATTTTTTTAACATGCCTCAAAACAGCAGCTTGGAATTTGGGACATGCTCTTCCTGAGAGAGCATGAAGACGTTGCAATGGGCGGGGTTGAGGGGAGGCGAGGTTAAGGTGGGGGTGTATATTGTAGCATCCTGGAAGAGTTAGTGCTGCAAGGGGGTCTGTGTATTTGTTCTGTTGTGTTTATGTTGTGTTACGGTGCGGATGTTCTCCCGAAATGTGTTTGTCGTTCTTGTTTGGTGTGGGTTCACAGTGTGGCGCATATTTGTAACAGTGTTAAAGTTGTTTATTCGGCCACCCTCAGTGTGACCTGTATGGCTGTTGACCAAGTATGTTTTACATTCACTTGTGTGTGTGAAAAGCCGTAGATATTATGTGATTGGGCCGGCACGCAAAGGCAGTGCCTTTAAGGTTTATTGGCGCTCTTTACTTCTCCCTACGTCCGTGTACCAATCCGTACAGCGGACTTTTAAAGTCATAAATTTTACTTTTTGAAACCAATATTACATATTAGACATAATAATGTGTTAATTCAACGACTGTATTTATCGGTATCGGTTGATATCGGAATCGGTAATTAAGAGCTGGAAAATATCGGAATATTAGTCAATAATATCGGCATTTATCATCCGACAATATCGACCGATATTATCGGCATTCATCGGCCGATAATATTGGTAATTAAGAGTTGGACAATATCGGCATTTATAGGCAGATAATATTGGCAGTCCGATATTAACGGACATCTCTACTTTTTTCCGATCCAAACGCATAAACTGTTTAAAAGTGCTCCTGTGTGTCGTTAAATGTGTGCATTGCTGACGGAAAAATATCTTCTGCCAACATGTGTCTGTTGTGTTGATTTAAAGACATTTTAATTTATGGAAAATAGAAAAAAATTTCCAAAAAAGGTTTCAATCAAACAATCCACGACGCGCTGTTAAAAACCTTTGAACCACGTTACAAAACGAACCAACCATTGCTTGAACTTTTATGACAGCAAATTTTAGAACATTTGATGCATTCAAAGGCAGCTTCATAAAGTGGGAAAAATCAGCTGAATACTATTTCTTATAATAATTTTTTTTCAATCAATTCATTGTGACGGTGGTCCAGTGGTTGGGGACCTCTGATCTAGCCTTGTTAAAGTGAGGAATTGTCTTAGTTCCTACGTTCCCTGAAGGCAACGTGATCTCGCTCTTTCATGATTCCACTCCCCTTTTTTAGTTGATGGCACACGCTCCATGTGAAATTTAAGCCAAAATTCTGAACCCGAAGAAAAACAAAATATTTAGTGAAACTTAAAAAACCAAATAGAAAATCTTAAACAGAGGCACAAATAATAAATATGAGAAATTAAAGTGAAGAATTTATTCAAAATAATTACCAGAGTAAATCATAATTATTCTACCTGAACCTTTTTTTCTGCACTTATTTTTATTTCGTATACACTGAGGTATTTTATTTTGTAAATCCACCATTAAAATTAAATTTTTTAGTTTTAAAGTAAATGTTTACATGTACAAAACTTTTGACCCTATATTTGCTCCATACCTCTCTATTTTGTTCTTAAAGTTGAAAAAAAACTCCCTGTGTTTGTGGATTAAGAGAAGTAACGTGCGTGTGCGTGTTTTAATGCGTTCAATTACTTTGTAAAGTAGGACGTGGCTTCCAGGTCCGTGTTGTTGGGTCTGAGGTTGTTCTGGACATAATGCAGGTCATTAGTATCCTTCAGTTCTGCCATCCCTGCACTGATCATCTGCAGACAACACACAGGTTTTATTAACTTCTTGTTTTGATCATCGCTTGTAAATTGGCTGTATTAATGTTAACACTACTGTGGTGGAAAAAATAAATGTATGGTTAAATAGAGAATCCCTGAAACGATGACAAAAACCAGCTGATGTATTAATGCAGTATATTTCGTTTTAGTTAATATTAGGTTTGTGTTTTTCATACCTCCTATTGTTATCTGTTTGTAATTTCACATGATCGAGCATTTTTTTAACATTCCATACCAAAAGTGCCATATTTTTCCGATTATAAAGGCACACTGTCCATGAGGGGGTCTATTGTCATATAAATGGGTCATATTATGATTTTTTTCTAAATTTAAAACACTATCTTGTGGTCTACATAACATGTAATGGTGGTTCTTTGGTCAAAATGTTGCATAGATGATGTTTTACAGATCATCTTCAAGCCGCTTTCTGACAGTTTTGTGGGCGGTTTTATTTACGTGGCTCACCTTCAAGAGCGTCTTCTCCCCGTCATTTTTGTTGTAGCGGTGTAGCGTGCAAGGACGGGGGTGGAAGAAGTGTCATAAGATGGAGCTAACTGTTTTAATGACAGTCAGACTTTACTTCAATCAATAACGGAGCGGCATCCCCTAATCCGTGGCTCACTAGTGCAACATCAACGCCGGAAATGTGTCCCGTGAAAAAACGTCTGACCGGAACTCTAATAACTATAGTTCCTTGGATGAATAATGTAAACTCACTACACCGGTATGTTTTAGCGCTTTCATGGCGAGTTTACTGACAGATATAAGAAAGAACTTTACACTACTTTATATTAGAAATGACAACAGCGGAGGATGAATGCCACATAAGAAGGGAGAGAAAAAGAAGACGCTTTCGACTACGGCGTCTCCATGGCCTACAATGGCGGATGTGCGCACATTTTCAGGACTTACGCAGATCCCCAATACACATCAGCAGGTAACAGAAGGTAAGAAAAGTTGCATAAAATTGCGAAACAAAACGCCAAGTAACATGTCTGCTAAGAGGTGCCATTTTGCAGTCCTTATACACACACCATAATAAAACTTGTATGCTTAATGCGCCGACAATCTATCAAGCGGTGTGGCTTCATAGCTTACCGCAGTCGTACTAAAACATTTTAACACATTTTTAAACGCCGTGTGTAATGTTCTATAGTCTCAATGGAACATTTAACGTTTTGATGTTGCTTACTGGCGTCATTTTGCAGTCCACACGTATCTCTTATGTGTGACTGCCATCTACTGGTCACACTTATCACTACACCATGTACCAAATAAAATTGCTTCGAAGTCAGAATTATGCCGTACATTAGGCGCACCGGGTTATAAGGCGCAATGTCGATTTATGAGAAAATGAAAGGATTTTAAAGGCCTACTGAAATGAGATGTTCTTATTTAAACGGGGATAGCAGGTCCATTCTATGTGTCATACTTGATCATTTCGCCATATTGCCATATTTTTGCTGAAAGGATTTAGTAGAGAACATCCACGATGAAGTTCGCAACTTTTGGTCGCTAATAAAAAAGCCTTGCCTGTACCGGAAGTAGCAGACGATGTGCGCGTGACGTCACGGGTTGTGGAGCTCCTCACATCAGAACATTGTTTACAATCATGGCCACCAGCAGCGAGGGCGATTCGGAACGAGAAAGCGACGATTCCCCCATTAATTTGAGCGAGGATGAAAGATTTGTGGATGAGGAAAGCGAGAGTGAAGGACTAGAAGAAAAAAAAGGACTAGAGGGCAGTGGGAGCAATTCAGATAGGTAAGATGCTGTGAGAGGTGCCGTGGCAGCCGTGGGGGTGGCAGGACCACTCGGCCAGGCCATACCGCAACAAGGGATATAGCCATACCACTATGAACTCGGCGCTGACGGTCAGGAGGACGCTGCTGATATTGATGCTGGAGTAGCACACGACATAGAACGCCTTCATAATACAGAATGGTAAAATGTTCTTTATTTTTCGAAATGACCGCTGCATAATACACTGTACTTTGTGTGCGTGGTCCAATCCAACCGTGTTCGCTTGACATCTCTGTTCCATAGTAAAGCTTCACCGTCATTTTTTGGGAATGTAAACAATGAAACACCGACTGTGTTTATTTTGCTAAAGGCGGCCGCAATACACCGCTTCCCACCTACAGCTTTCTTCTTTGATGTCTCCATTGTTCATTGAACAAATTGCAAAATATTAACCAACTCAGATGTCCAGAATACTGTGGAATTATGCGATGAAATCAGACGACTTAATAGCTGGGCACGATGCTGGAACAAAATGTCCTCTACAATCCGTGAAGTCACGCGTACACGTCATTATACCGAGAAGTTTTCAGCAGTATTTTTCCGCGCGAAATTTAAAATTGCACTTTGGTAAGTTAACCTAGCGGTATTGGCATGTGTTGCAATGTTAATATTTCATCATTGATATATAAACTATCAGACTGCGTGGTCGCTAGTAGTGGCTTTCAGTAGGCCTTTAAGTGCGCCTTATAATCCGAAAAACACAGTAAGTATTATCCGGGCTAATATTGCATCGGGTCAATATCGGAATCAGCCAACACTTGCCACATGTTGAAAAATCAAAGGCTTTCAGGGGCCATTTTGCCATTTACATGTCAGTAAAGTCTTCAAGGTGATGAAAATATCATTAGTATGACGCCCTCGCGGCCCAGTTTGAAGTGTCGATGTTTCAATTGGCTTTACCAGCTCCAGCAGACTGAGTACGAGGGCAGATCGCCGTCTGACGATGTTGTAAGCCTCACAACAGAGTTCCACAAAGCGATGCAAGCGCTGAGGCTTCTGGCCGCCGCCTGTGATGAAGTGCTGCATCTCCGACGTGAAGATGAACGGTGATCGGTCCCTAACAGTGTGGCAACATAAAGAAGGTAAGCCTTGTTCCATACAAACACAGTAATTGACTGTTCTTACGTGCCTTTTAAAGTTTGCAATCTTCTGCGCGTTGCCCATGATCTTGCCAAAGTCTATGTGGAACATGTGCCCGCTGTGTTTCAACATGATGTTGTCGTTGTGGCGGTCGCAGATCCCCAGGATGAAGGTGGCCACGCACCAACCTGCGCATGAGTGAATGAAGTTCATCACAGCCTGAAAACATGTGACAAGCAAACAGGAGCGCAGGTTAATGATCAGTTCTGGTGGTCAACATATAATTGATTGATCTAGGACACAGGTGTCAAAGTCAAGGCCCGAGAGCCAGATGTGGCCCGCCACTTCATTTTGTTTGGCCCTCGAAAGCCCGGAAATAATATGTATCAATAAAGTACTGTACCTTTTCTTACTCAAAGTATTCTTTCTTTCTATTTTGAGAAAAAAAAAATATGTCATCAATATAATCGCAAATTATGTTAACTTAAATATTGTCTAATTATGCAAAAATATTTTATCAAACCATCCATCCATCCATTTTTCTACCGCTTGTCCTGTTCGAGGTCGCTGGAGCCTATCTCAGCTGGATTCACGCAAAAGGCGGGGTACACCCTGGACAAGTCGCCACCTCATCGCAGAACATTCAAACCATTTTTTAAATAGAAATACATTCTAATAATAATGATTTCAAAGCGAGTCATCCATCAAACTGTGCAATGTAAAAGTGGCAATAGATTTCATAGTAAAATTGTGAAATTGACTGTGGTTTTTACAGCATTTTTCTCTAAATGAAAAAAACATCCATCCATCCATTTCTACCGCTTATTCCCTTTGGGGTCGCTGGAGCCTATCGCAGCTACAATCAAACAGTACTTTTTTTTTTTTTTAACTGTAATAAATTAATAAATAAATTGTGGTGCCGTTTTGGCATTTACAGTAATACACCAAAAAATCTACAGTTGATTGGCAGTAAAAAAAAAATAAAAAAAAATAGAAACTGGCAGCTAAGGTGCCAAAATTTTACTGTAAAATTGCAGTTTTATTTAGAGTTAAAAAAAAAGTACATTTTACAGTAAAACTCAGGCATCTTAACTGCCTTTTTTAAACCATAAAAACAGCAGTATTGTTTTTTCCATAATAATATATACCATTTTTTTTGGTTGAAATTATTGCAATTTACCATATATTTTTTTTACATATTAGTTAAGAAAAACATCTACTAATAAAATGCATTTAAAAAATTGTGTAATAATAGTATAGAAGTGGCTCTCTGGGGCCAAACATAACTGCGATGTGGCCCTCGGTGAAAACCACTTTGACACCTCCAATCTAGGATCTGTGCTCACCTTCTCATAGTCCTCCTTTGTTTTGTTCCACATGTGGAACCACTTTTCCAGCGTGTCATGTCGAAGGGTCCCGCCCAGACCCCACTCCTGCTGAATCTTGCCCAGCGTCACAGCCTCGGGAACCACTTCTATAAGGCCTGCCAGTTATAAAACATCAACATGGAATATACTGTACACACGAGCCACACAGATTTATAGCTATCATCTCACATAGTTGCTAGCATTTACTCAACCGCAGAGAGTACCAGACACCTACAGATAAACCTAACCCCTGTGCAACCTTAAGATTGACTGTACACACCTCCTCTATGGATCCAAAAAGGGCTACTGTTTGTAGCAATATCAATTTTCTTTGAATTTCAACGCTTGAAATCTTTTAGAAACTTCAGATCTATCTATTAATATAATGTTAAAGTTAAAAAAATTAAAGTACCAATGATTGTCACACACATACTAGTTGTGGCGAAATTATTTTCTGCATTTGACCCATCACCCGTTTGTTTCAGTCGACAAAAACAAGATTATTTTTAAAGTTAAATTACAAATGATTGTGGTGCAATTTGTTCTCTGCATTCAACCCATCCCCTTGTTCACCCTCTGGGAGGTGAGGAGAACAGTGAGCAGCAGTAGTGGCCGCGCCCGGGAATCATTTTTGGAGATTTAACCCCCAAATCGAAGCCTTGATGCTGAGTGCCAAGCATGGAGGTGATGGCTCCCATTTTTATAGTCCTTGGTATGACTCAGCCGGGGTTTGAACTCACAACCTACCCATCTTAGGGCGGACACTCTAACCATTTGTTGTTACTATTTCTTATGTTTTGTTTTTTTATGTTTACAGACTTTTGGTCGAGAAAAAATGTGGTTTTATAATTGGAAAATGCAAAATATGCAGTACTCCAAAAATAAGTTGCAGAGTGCAATATTTGTGGTTGGGTAATTACAGCTTTGAATAGGTGATTTCGATCCAGTAGACAAGTAGACAAAAACAAGATTATTTTTAAAGTGCGTAATGAGATAGAACAACAGCGAAAGCAGGCCAAATTTGGTTGAGTTCATTGAGCTCACAAGTCTTTCATAAATATCTGCCATGTTACATATGATAATTTTTACTGAATTTCAGCGGTTTAATGGAACTTTAACTCATTTACGCTCATCAAAGCTCTGAGAGTTACGCTCACGGTTCTCTGGTGTCATTTGGTGTATTAACACCAAAACAATGTTTCTTGTTTTCTAAACGACAAGAATGAGATTAATTAGATTTTCATGGGAAAACCATCGTTTTTATCATTTGATACCTTGAAGGATTAGCACTGTAAACAGGAAGTACGCTGGAGACCGTTTGAGAAATAAAAAGTTGATATATTGTTACACATTGATGTTCCTGTTTTGCCTTCACAAGAAAAACACTACTACATGTGGATTAGACAGGTGATTTGCCAGCATTTGAGCGTAACTCAGAAACAAAATAGACAGTCAAAAATGACACGGATTAGCCAAAATATGCAGGGAAGTTGCGGGCATTGGATTTCGACGTCGCAAATTCCCGGAAGGACTGGCTAAGGAAAATCTTAGCTTCACTGTACAATCTCAGTAAAACTAAAATAATGTTATTTGGTAACAGTAGAAAAGAAAGTCAAACACAAACACAAATAGACAGAGTAGACATTGGAAGGGTAAAAAAAAACAGATTTTTGGGTGTAATAATAGATGAAAAAATTAGCTGGAAACCTAATTTAAAAACATATACAACATAAAGTAGGAAGAAACACAACAATAATACATAAAGCAAAAATATGTTCTAGACCAAAAATTACTTCATATTCTTTACTGCTTGCTAGTGTTACCATAGCTGAGTTATTATGTAGAAATATGGGGAAAAAACTACAAATGTGTGCTTCATTCATTAACGGTTACAAAAAAACCCCCCAAAAAACGCATAATGTTGGATATAGAGATCATACAAACCCTTAATTTATTAAATCACAATTATTGAAATTCAAAGATTTGGTGCATTTGCAAATAGCTAAAATGATGTACAAAGCAAAGTATAACTCGCTACCCAAGAACGTACAACAATTCTTCTCAACAAAAGAGAAATATAACCTTAGAGGAAAATCTAATTTCAAACATTTGTACACGCGTACAACACTTAAAACATTTAGCATATCAGTATCCATCCATCCATCCATTTTCTACCGCTTATTCCCTTTTTTGGGGTCGCGGGGGCGCTGGCGCCTATCTCAGCTACAATCGGGCGGAAGGCGGGGTACACCCTGGACAAGTCGCCGCCTCATCGCAGGGCCAACACAGATAGACAGACAACATTCACACTCACATTCACACACTAGGGCCAATTTAGTGTTGCCAATCAACTTATCCCCAGGTGCATGTCTTTGGAGGTGGGAGGAAGCCGGAGTACCCGGAGGGAACCCACGCATTCACGGGGAGAACATGCAAACTCCACACAGAAAGATCCCGAGCCTGGATTTGAACCCAGGACTGCAGGAATGTGGAATTAAATTATGGAACTGATTAAGCAAAGAAATTAAACAAAGCAGCAATATGATCCAGTTTAAGAGACTGTTCAAACTACAAATGTTCACAAAGTACAAAGCAGAACAATTATGACGATCATCTTAAATCTTTTTTTTTCTTTTGAAATAAAGATTATTTATGTTTTTGATATATGTTTACTTACCATGGTATATTAGTTATTTATTATTTATTAATCCACTGTTCGGTTACAGATAACAAGGAAATGGGATGAAATTGCTACGATATAAAAAGGGGTAGGATTAAATAAGCTCTGCTTCTTCCTACTCCTTTTTGGACGCGCTGTAATGAAACAACTGGAAATATGTGTTGCATTACATTGCCTCGCATGCATGTTCTACATAAACTGAAACTGAACAGAACAGAACATACAGTACAGGCCAAAAGTTTGAAAAAACCTTCTCATTCAATGCTATTTCTTTATTTTCATGACTATTTACATTGTAGATTGTCACTGAAGGCATCAAAACTATGAATTAACACATGTGGAGTTATGTACTTAACAAAAAAAGGTGAAATAACTGAAAACATGTTTTGTATTCTAGTTTCTTCAAAATAGCCACCCTTTGCTCTGATTACTGCTTTGCACACTCTTGGCATTCTCTCCATGAGCTTCAAGAGTCACCTGAAATGTTTTTTACATCACAGGTGTGCTTGAAGCTCATGGAGAGAATGCCAAGAGTGTGCAAAGCAGTAATCAGAACAAAGGGTGGCTATTTTGAAGAAACTAGAATATAAAACATATTTTTTCGTTAAGTACTAGGGCTGCGAATCTTTGGGTGTCCCACATTTCGATTCAATATTGATTCTTGGGGACACGATTCGATTCAAAATCGATTTTTTTTTTCAATTCAACACGATTCTCGATTCAAAAACGATTTTTTTCCCGATTCAAAAGGATTGTGTATTCATTCAATACATAGATTTCAGCAGGATCTACCCCAGTCTGCTGACTTGCTAGCAGAGTAGTAGATTTTTGTAAAAAGCTTTTATAATTGTAAAGGACAATGTTTTATCAACTGATTGCAATAATGTAAATTTGTTTTAACTATTAAAGGAACCAAAAATATGACTTATTTTATCTTTGTGAAAACATTGGACACAGTGTGTTGTCAAGCTTATGAGATGCCATGCGAGTGTAAGCCACTGTGACACTATTGTTCTTTTTTAAAAATTTTTATAAATGTCTAATGATAATGTCAATGAGGGATTTTTAATCACTGATATGCTGAAATTATAACTAATATTGATACCATTGTTGATAATATTCATTTTTGTTTCACTACTTTTGGTTTGTTCTGTGTGGTGTTTGTGTCTCCTCTCAATTGCTCTGTTTATTGCAGTTCTGAGTGTTGCTGGCTCAGGTTTGCTTTTGGAATTGGATTGCATTGTTATGGTATTGCTGTGTATTGTTTTGTTGGATTGATAAAAAAAAAAAAAATCTATTTTTTAAAAATGAGAATCGATTCTGAATCGCACAACGTGAGAATCGCGATTCATATTTGAATTGATTTTTTCCCACACCCCTATTAAGTACATAAATGTGTTCATTCATAGTTTGGATGCCTTTAGTGACAATCTACAATGTAAATAGTCATGAAAATAAAGAAAAGGCATTGAATGAGAAGGTGTGTCCAAACCTTCAGTCTGTACTGTATGCCACATCTGCTGTGTTGTCAGTGTGTTCTGCGGTAAAGACGTTTGCCATGAGACATTAAGGGGGGTCTATTTGAGGTAAAGTGTTTATTTATTCAAGTGGACGGCATGTGCTAGAATTAATCTGGGCATCACTATTTGATGAAATAAACCAGACACAAATAAAAGAAGATATACCTTGAGACTGGCCAGTCGAGAGACATCCATAGGTGACCATTCGCAAGTCCAGCCCTTCTTGGAGCCACAGCTTGTCCATCATCCTGACCATCTGAAGGACCAACATGTCCTGGCGCACGCTATCACCGGTCTGCAAGGCACATTGGTGCTCATCAACTCAAGAGTTCACGACTAAAGAGGTGCTTTATTACCAACCTTGCAGATTAGACTATAATTCTTGGCCAGCGGGTCAGTACAGATAAAGGATAGCCCCAGGGGAGCAGTATTGGAGTTGTAGAACTTGCAGGCCTAAAAGTATAAAACACATATAAAGACATCCTCAGAGCTGGATGGTTTTGATGTTTGTCATATTTACATCCAGGTCCACTCCTTTGACACGGACGGCAACATTCAAAGGTAGACAGCAGCTTCTCCCATCGCTGAAGAACTTCTCAATCTTCCCCTTTTCTTTGTTCAAAACAGTCTGCAATCCAACCAACATGCATAATAAAACATTGGCCTTGCAGCTCAGGCCGAGCTACTGACTTGAGGGAAAGTTTTTCAGAGACCTTTCGCCTTGACTTCTCCGCCGTGCGAACATTCTCCGCGACCTGCACAACCACCGACAGCAGACGGGCTTCCTGATCAAGCTCGTTCCTCAAGACTGGACCACAGCAGTAGCGCAGGGCCGCCTGCACCTTTCTGTACCAGCTCTGGTAGTGCTCATCTGTGCAGGCATCCTCCAGCAGCCTGACCACCACAAAAAGACCACACTGAGTAGAATATGCAGCCGTAATTCCTTTCCGGCTTTACAATGTGAAACTGTAAACATGTGATATTGAAGTGAACTATATTTATATAGCGTTTTTTCTCTAGTGACTCAAAGTAGGGCTGGGCAATATATCGATATACACAATATATCGCAGGCTTGTCTCTGTGCGACATATAAAATGACTATTTCGTATTTTTCGAATATACGTTCTCACGCAGTTGCTTTTAGCTGCGGGCATTACACTATAGGCTCCTCTCACTCCATCTTGTGTCTCCTTCTGACAGACAAGCAGGCGCACAAACTTACACACGTCACATACGATCACGTCATACCTCACATACGTATACGCCCTCGCCCAGCAGAGAGGTAGCAGACTGGGTAATGTTAGCTGTGATGCTAACGTAGCCGTGCGAGTGGTAATACGAGAGAAAGAAGGTGCGGATCTGGTAACAAATGAAGGAAGACTGAATTCCCAAGAAAAACAGCAGGGGGTCCATCGTCTGGCGGTGGTTCGGCTTCAAGTGGGAATATGTCCAACAGACAACCGTAATTTGTCAAATGTGGGGCAAAAGCGTTGCTATAAAAAGTAGCATTACTGCTAATGTGTAGCATCATTTGAAAAGTCACTCGCTAGAGCAGGGGTCACCAACCTTTTTGAAACTAAGAGCTAATTCTTGGGTACTGATTAATGAAAAGGGCTACCAGTTTGATACACACTTAAATTGCCAGACATAGCCAATTTGCTCAATTTACCTTTAATAAATAAATAAATATATATATATATATATATATATATATATATATATATATATATATATATATATATATATATATGTAGGTGTGGGAAAAAATCACAAGACTACTTCATCTCTACAGATCTGTTTCATGAGGGGTTCCCTCATATTGCGCTCTACCACGGTATCGAGCACTATTCTCTGGATAATCCAATCAAGACATATATATATATATATATATATATATATATATATATATATATATATATATATATATATATATTAAAAAATGGGTATTTCTGTCTCTCATTCCTTCGTACATTTTTTTTCCTTTTACGGAAGGTTTTTTTGTACAGAATAAATTATGAAAAAAACACTTAGTTGAACGGTTTAAAAGAGGAGAAAACACGAAAAAAATGAAAATTAATTTCGAAACATAGTTTCTCTTCAATTAGACGCTTTAAAACTCAACCGAAAAAAATGAAGAAAAACTAGCTCATTCAAATCTTTTTGAAAAAATTAAAAAAATAATTTATGGAACATCATTAGTCATTTTTCCTGATTAAGATTAATTTTAGAATTTTGATGACATGTTTTAAATAGGTTGAAAACCAATCTGCCTTTTGTTAAAATATATAACAAATTGGAGAAAGCTATATTTCTAACAAAGACAAATCATTATTTCATTAAAAGAAATTCAAAAGACTTTGAAATAAGATTTAAATTTGATTCCACAGATTTTCTAGATTTGCCAGAATATTTATTGTGAATTTTGATCATAATAAGTTTGAAGAAATATTTCACAAATATTCTTCGTCGAAAAAACAGAAGCTAAAATGAAGAATTAAATTAAAATGTATTTATTATTCTTTACAATAGTAAGAAAAAAAATACTTGAACATTGATTTAAATTGTCAGGAAAGAAGAAGAAGGAATTTAAAAGGTAAAAAGGTATATGTGTTTAAAAATCCTAAAATCCTTTTTAAGGTTGTATTTTTTTCTCTAAAATTGTCTCTGAAAGTTATAAGAAGCAAAGTAAAAAAAATAAATGACTTTATTTAAACAAGTGAAGACCAAGTTTTTAAAATATTTTCTTAGATTATCAAATTCTATTTGAGTTTTGTCTCTCTTAGAATTAAAAATGTCGAGTAAAGCGAGACCAGCTTGCTAGTAATTAAATATAATTTAAAAAAATAGAGGCAGCTCACTGGTAAGTGCTGCTATTTCAGCTATTTTTAGCACAGGCCAGCGGGCGACTCATCTGGTCCTTAGGGGCGACCTGGTGCCCGCGGGCACCGTGTTGGTGACCCCTGGTCTAGAGAATGAAGAGAATTTCATAACCGTAGTAACCTACCACATAGTGAAGGACGAATACTATTTGATTTCCTATTATGCAGCTCATTTATATTTGACGCTTAAAATGTCCGACAATCTTGCACTTTCTGTTTTGGAAAGGACTTGAATGTTTGTGCCATTGCTTAATAACTGTTTAATAAATACAGTTTTGGTCAATTGACTTAGTTGTGATTTCCCTCTCTGCATGAAAGTTTAAAAGTAGCATATATGAATGCAGTATGAAGAAGAATGTTTGAATGTAGACACATAGAATCATCATACTGCTGTGATTATATGCATCAAGTGTTCATTCAAGGCTAAGGCAAAATATCGTAATATATATCGTATATCGCGATATGGCCTAAAAATATCGAGATATTAAAAAAAGGCCATATCGCCCAGCTCTAACTCAAAGCACTTTACAGAGTTAAACCCAATATCTATTTTTTTACATTTAAAGCAGTGTGGGTGGCACTGGGAGCAGGTGGGTAAAGTGTCTTGCCCAAGGACACAATGGCAGTGACTAGGATGGCGGAAGCGGGGATCACACCCGCAACCCTCAAGTTGCTGGCACAGCCGCTCTACCAACTGAGCCATACCGCCTTCATATTGTGCATTGGAACTGTATGCTTGTTTGAAAGTTTGAAATGAAGTAATATCGTCCATAACCATAAATATTACAGACTCTGCTACGGAACTGGGCAAATATTTTCACTCGGGGGCCACATTGAGAGAGAAAATGTGTCTGGAGGGCCAATGTGTGTTTTAAGTCTTGTCTCATTTTTATTCTCTGGCTTTTAACACTACGTGAGTTTTATGGTCCTCTGTTGCCCTCTGAGTTTTAAAATGTTGCTTTCTATTTACTGTTTTAATTGGTTTCACCCTTAAAATTGTTTTTAATCATAGTAATTTTATATTGTTTTTATATTGGTTTTATATGTATTTATTATTTATTTTTAGTTTTTATTCAGTCATTGGAGGAGTGAAGTGAAGTGAATTATATTTATATAGCGCTTTTCTCTAGTGACTCAAAGCGCTTTACATAGTGAAACCCAATATCTAAGTTACATTTAAACAGTGTAGGTGGCACTGGGAGCAGGTGGGTAAAGTGTCTTGCCCAAGGACACAACGGCAGTGTTTAGGATGGCGGAGGCGGGAATCGAACCTGCAACCCTCAAGTTGCTGGCACGGCCACTCTACCAACCGAGCTATACCGCCTCAGGATAGTATTTGAATGTTGTTTTTAATATTGTTGTGCAGCACTTTGGGAACATTTTGTTGTTTAAATGTGCTATATAAATAAAGTGGATTGGATTGGATTAAATGTGTATGCGTGTATACATTATTTAAACACATTAAGCTGTAAAAATCTGCTGTACTGTATGTGTGTTTTAGTTCCTTTTTTCAAGAACACTAATACCAAAAGTCACAATGTCCGATAGAATTCTAAAAAAGTTATGACAGACCACCTCAAAAAAACGGAATGGAATTTTACAGTTTTTTTACTGAATTGGACACTTAAAATGTACATTTTGAATTGAAATATTAATTTCAAACCTGCACAGTACAACAAAACTCATTTTTCTTACATTTTGAGATATTTATGCAAGGCTTGAAAAGGGGTTGGATGAAGCAGACGCTTATAATAACCCAACCCCTCTCACTCTTTCCACATTTAAAAGCCTACTGAAAGCCACTACTAGCGACCACGCAGTCTGATAGTTTATATATCAATGATGAAATATTAACATTGCAACACATGCCAATATGGCGGGATTAGTTTACTAAATTGCAATGTAAAATTTTGCGCGGAAGTATTATGCTAAAACATCGCGGTATAATGACACGTGCGCGTGACGTCACGCATTGTAGAGGACATTTTGTTCCAGCATCGTTCCCAGCTATAAGTCGTCTGTTTTCATCGCATAATTCAACAGTATTCTGGACTACTGTGTTGCTGAATCTTTTGCAATTTGTTCAATGAATAATGGAGACGTCAAAGGAGAAAGCTGTAGGTGGAAAGCGGTGTATTGCGGTCGCCTTTAGCAACACAAACACAGCCGGTGTTTCATTGTTTACATTCCCGAAAGATGACGGTGAAGCTTTACTATGGAATAGAGCGGTCAATGAACATGGTTGGATTGGACCACACACACAAAGTACAGTGTATTATGCAGCGATCATTTCGAAAGATCGTGTTTTGAAGAGGGTCCCTTGCGAAGGGCAGAGATGGGCATCGCCACCACCCGTCGACTGGTGCTGAAGAAAGGTGCGGGGCTGACCTTCAGGTTGTACAGGTACGACCATATAATCTCACTAAAACACTGGTAACACAATAAGCAGATACGGGATTTTCCAGATTTATCCAAGTAAATTTGTCTAATAACATCTGAATCGTTTCCACTGTATAGTCTTTTTTTTCTAGTCCTTCACTTTCCTTTCCTCATCCACCAATCTTTCATCCTTGCTCAAATTAATGAGGAAATCGTCGCTTTCTCGGTCCGAATCGCTCTCACTGCTGGTGGCCATGATTGTAAACAATGTTCAGATGTAAGGAGCTCCACAACCCGTGACGTCACGCCCACATCGTCTGCTACTTCCGGTACAGGCAAGGCTTTTTTATCAGAACCAAAAGTTGCAAACTTTATCGTGGATGTTCTCTACTAAATCCTTTCAGCAAAAATATGGCAAAATCGCGAAATGATGAAGTATGACACATAGAATGGACCTGCTATCCCCGTTTGAATAAGAACATCTCATTTCAGTAGGCCTTTAACATAAACAAAACAATATAATATAAGAACAATACTATACAAACAAAAACAAGAAAAATTCCTGTACACTAACAATAAGATAGTACCACTGTTAGTATGAGACAAGACAAGACGAGCCAAAACACACACACACACACACACACACACACACACACACACACACACACACACACACACACACACACACACACACACACACACGCTCAGTGCTGAGGGCATCACTCTCTTTCCTCCTCGTACTTCTTTTATAAACAGTGTTTTAAATTAAGTCTTGTTAGAACACATTTTTAACTTGTACCCTAAGTTGTTCCACAGAGTGACTCCACGCACTGAAATCCACATTGATTTTAAAGTGGTTTTAAATTTAAACAAATATAATTTGTTGTTTACTCTTAAACTGTAACTATGGTGATCATCTCTATCCTGGAATAGGTTCTGTATATTGGATGGTAGAGGGTTTTGGGATGCCCTAAACATCATTTGAGCAGTTTTAAAGTTGATCAGATGGTTCAGTTTAAGTTGCTTTAAGTCCATAAATAGTGGATTTGAATGATGTCTGTAGTAAACATTGGACACAATCCTGGTAGCCTTTTTCTGCAGAGTGACTAAAGGCCGTAGATGTGATTTATAACAATTTCCCCAGATTCAACACAATAGTTTAAATATGACATAATAAATGACTGATACAATAACAGCAGAGCATTGGTGTTCAATAAATGACATGATCTCCTTGTCATTCCAACACATTTAGCAACATTTGTCCTTAGGTAACTTATATGAGATATTTTCATCTATTACCACTCCTAAGAATGAATTTGGTTGAACATATTCAATTGGTGTATCATCAATAACAATCCTGATCGGTATATAACTTTTGTGATTACTAAAGAACATTATTTTGGTCTTCTTTAAATACAGAAACAATTTGTTCGTATTAAACCAAGTTTTTAATTTATCATCTCCTCAGTTACAGAAACCAGAAGTTGCTTCATGAAAATAAAGAAAGTGGGATTCACAATATTAACTATGAACAATAAAACGCTGAATATCAACAACATATGAACGTCGCTCCTCTTTTACTTTTCAGACCAGCTCCCTGATAGACATTTTTTACAATCAAGCATAACGCAACAAAAATGTACAAAACAGCAAAATACAGGCCTTGAATTTAAAGTTTTTAAGGTCAAGGCAAGTGTTGCTACATTGTTTAATGCATCCAGCGGGGCATCACAACAAAATTAGGCAAAATAATGTGTTAATTCGATGACAGTATATATCAGTATCGGTTGATATAAGAATCGGTAATTAAGAGTTGGACAATATCGGAATCTGGGATTTCGGCAAAAAAGCCATTATCAGACATCTCTACATAGAACATTTCACGGTACATATAAACTCTGTTGTAAAGTGTTCCTGTGAGTATTTTTTTTTACACAAAATTCAATATACTGTGTAATAACAAAAATCCGGTGTCGCTCACCAGTAAAGTTGCTGTGCAATTCTGATGTTCTTTAGTGCTCTCTCTAGCAGCAGCATGACCAGGGGTCCATCCAGCTCCCACTCACTCTTCAGAGCCTGTACAACAAGATGATCACTCAGAGAAAGCACACAAAGGAAGGCGTCGGTCCATGGTGGGTGTCGGTGTGCTCACCTGGACCAACTGCGGCAGGAATTGCTCCAGCACATCGTCTGGTATTTGTAGAAAATAATCAACAGCGGCTGTGCGCACTGTCTGGTCGGGGAAACTGAAGAATACTTTTTTTTAAATAAAAGCAAAGCACATTTTGAATCCTGATGGGAAAGAGTGCATGCTTCCTACCTATCGGTGAGCAGAAAGAGGGCCTCCTCGGGGAGGTGGATGGCCCAGTGCTCCACAATTGTGTAGATTTCTGTTAGGTCCTCAGGCTGCCACCGGGGGGCTCCACCCAGCACAAGGTGAAGGAATGTACTTGATTGGTCGCTTTGGTGACGTTTACTCCACATAAAGTTCTTCTCATTTTCTGACAGACTGGGAACAAAGGTATACATACATCAGTAAACATTCAGGAAAATGTGCTGTTTTTTTTCACAGAAATAATTTTATATCACATTATTGTTTCTTTTACTAATATCGGAGTCCGTTCTGTAATCCCTAGAACAGTGTATTTCAACCACTGTGCCGCGACACACTGGTGTGCTGTGAGATATTATCTGGTGTGCCGTGGGAGATTATGCAGTTTCACCTATTTGGGTTAAAAATATTTTTTGCAAACCAGTACTTGTAATCTGCAAATAATGTGCCGTTGTTGAGTGTCGGTGCCGTTAAGAGCTCGGCAGAGTGGCCATGTTACACCATACCATATCAGTAGGTGGAAGCCGGTAGCTAATTGTTTTGTAGATGTCGGGAACACGTCGTGTGAGACGACAATGGTATGTCATGATCACAATATGCAGGCGACAGCTGGAAGCACCGTGCAGGTAAAAAGGTATCTAATACTTAAACCAAAAATAGAAAAACCCCACATACAATCAGATATATCACTAAGCTTTAGAACTTGGTTGTAAAAATCTCCTTCCACGTCTGTCTCTGACACCCACATTTCAGGCTGGCTGCTCTGGAAACACTCTGTGGAAACGCTCCCCACCCACACTGCTTGGTGCCTCGTCTGAGCTGCTGTGACTTAGATGACCATAGTAACTAATTAGATGGCCATAGTAACCAATTAGATGACCATAGTAACTCATTAGATGACCATAGTAACTCCTTAGATGACCATAGTAACTAATTAGATGACCAAAGTAACTAATTAGATGACCATAGTAACTCATTAGATGACCATAGTAACTAATTAGATGACCATAGTAACTAGTTAGATGACCATAGTAACTAATTAGATGACCATAGTAACTAATTACATGACCATAGTAACTAATTACATGACCATAGTAACTAATTACATGACCATAGTAACTAGTAGATCATGCAAAAGCACAGATTCCAACCATTGAAATACTTTATATAGTTGAAGACTTACGGCCTTTAGAAAACATCACTGCATATTATAATGGCAGCTACACTTTCCCTCTTAATGATGTAAAAAAAATTATTTGGGAATGTCCGGCAGGCCACATTGGAGCCTGAATACCAGGACTAGGAGACTGACAAACAGTTTTATACCCACAGGCCATCAGGCTTGTGAATGCTAACTCTCCCCTCGTTTTTACTTTTGTCTTTCTGAAAAGACAGCTACCTTGACCACCCCCGAACTGTGAACCATCACTGTAGACACTTTAACTGCTGCTTTGACCCGAGTTCAATTCCACATTTATACTGTTGACTGTCAATCAGAACGTGCAATAATGTTATGTTACTTACTGTGCCTTGTATATACTTTTTTATTTGTATTTTTTATTTATTTATGTTGAAGGCTGGACTAGCAAAGTAAGATTTTCATTGTACGGCAAACTGTCTGTTTAACTGTGCATGCGACAATAAACAATCTTGAATTGAAAGATTTACCGGGCCGCATGTGGCCCCCGGATCTTAGTATGGAGGAATTGGAAAAAAAATAAGAGTGTGAGTAAATGCAGGCCCACCACTCCATGTACGAACATCACACACTGTCCGCAGGGCTCGTGATCCATGGGGGGGCCGTAAGTGTTACCACAATTGTATTCCCAGCCCTTCCTCTTCTGTTACTGATATTATAATTGCAAATTTCCCGTGACACTGTCCCCCGTGGTGCAGAGTGTTAGTGCTGTTTTTTAAGACAGTCGTACTGAGTGTATGTTTTTCATGTTAAGTGTGTTATTCTGAACAAACAAAAATTATTTGCCATTTTTTTCCCCTGTGAATTACTTTTAGTATGTGCACAGAATTAAACTAAGGTTTTATTAAAAAAAGTATAAACGTGTAAAAAAAGAAAAAATAGTAATGAGCGGCCTTTAGTTTTGATTATTCAAAGCCTTCTTCTGTGTTTAAATCTGTCAATTGGTACCAGGAGCACTTGATGTTGTTAATTATTATTTTTTTTTATACTCACAAGCAAACACTAAGCTTCTTCGACATTTGTAACAATTTCTTTCTCAAATCTTCACAAGGCGAAGAGAAGAGGATCGACCCGGGGAGCTCGATCGGCCTGTGATAAATCCACTTCACCTCATCTAGAAAGTCGAGCTGCATGGGAGAAACGAAAGGGTCAACAATGTAGGGCACAGGTGTCAAACTCAAGGCTAGGTGTCCAGATGTGGCCTGCCACATCATTTTATACGGCCCTTGAAAGCCAGGAAATAATATGTATCAATAGAATACTATACCTTTTCTTACTAAATGTATTCTTTCTTTCTATTTTGGGAGAAATAAACATATGTCCTCCATGTAATCGCAAATTATGTTAACTTAAATATTGTCTAATTATGCAAAAATATTATATCAAACATTCAAAGCATTTTTTAAATAGAAATAAATACTAATAATAATGATTTCAAAGCAAGTTGTCCATCAAATTGTGCAACGTAAAAGTAGCAATAGATTTCATGGTAAAATTGCGAAATTTACTGTGGTTTTCACAGCATTTTTCTCTTAATGGAAAACATTTTTACTTTTTTTTTATGTAATAAACTGTGGTGTCGTGTTGGCATTTACAGTAATACAGTGGTTTTCAAACTTCTTTCAGTGATGCACCCCATGTGAACAAATATTTAATCCAAGTACCCCCTAATCAGAGCAAAGCATTTTTGGTGAAAAAAAGAGATAAAGAAGTAAAATACAGCACTATGTCATCAGTTTCTGATTTATTAAATTGTATAACAGTGCAAAATATTGCTCATTTGTAGTGGTCTTTCTTGAACTATTTGGAAAAATTTATATAAAAATAACTAAAAACTTGTTGAAAAATAAACAGGTGATTTTATTATTGCTAAAGATTTCGACACATAGAAGTAATCAACTTAAAGTGCCCTCTTTGGGGATTGTAATAGAGATCCAGCTGGATTCAGCAACTTCATTCTAAACATTTCTTCACAAAAAAAGAAATCTTTAACATCAATATTTATGGAACATGTCCAGAAAAAATCTAGCTGTCAACACTGAATATTGCATTGTTGTATTTCTTTTCACAGTTTATAAACTTACATTCATATTTTGTTGAAGTATTATTCAATAAATATATTTATAAAGTATTTTTGAATTGTTGCTATTTTTAGAATATTCTTAAAAATCTCACAAACCCCTTGGCATCACTTCAAGTACCCCCAGGGGTACGCATACCACCCATTTGAGAACCACTGCAGTAATACACCAAAAAATCTACAAAAATCTAAAAGTTGTTGATTTGCAATTAAAAACAAAAAACAAACTGCCAGCTCAGGTGCCAAAATGTTACTGTAAAATTGCAGTTTTTTTTTAATTACAGTAAGAAAACAAATGTAAATTTTACAGTCAAATTCTGGCAACTGAGCTGCCTTTTTTACCATAAAAACAGCAGTACTGTTTTTCCATTTATAGTAATATACACTGAATTTAATATAAAAAAATATTGGTTTTTACATTTTAGCTTTTTTAAAATCTACTAATAAAATGCATAAAAACATGGTGTAATAATAGTATTCACTGTTAGAAGCGGCCCTCTGGGGCCAAACGTAACCGCGATGTGGCCCTCAGTGAAAACGACTGACACCTTTGATGTAGGGGTTTTGTTGTTTTGGATACTACTGACCTGCAGGATGACCCCGACTGCTTTCCTGTGGCTGTCAAACAAGGCGGGAGAGGGAGGCGAATGCAGCATAGCCAATGTGGACATACTGAGCAGGATGGTCCCTCCTAACAAGGTTCTAGAAAAATACAAAGATGAAAGCCTGTAAGTCAACTCTGTGTGCAGCGTATTTGGTGCTATTTGTTACACCCTCGCTCATAAACCCATTTCAACGTGACTGGTAGAAAATGGATGGATGGATGTCTGTGACGGTTGTTACAACTCTGTACAGTAGATAGCATTGTAACTCTGATTATTAACACACCTTAAATGCACCTGGAGCCTTGTTTGTGTGTTTGGATTCCATCCTAAACATTTTGTATGCATAAACCTCAGAAAATCAGTACCATCGAGTACCAGTGTCGATTCGCTTATCGGTTCTAATGTGAAAAGGTACCCATTCCTAATACCATACCGCAGGGTTAGGGAACCTATGGCTCTCGAGCTAGATGTGGCTCTTTTGATGACTGCAGCTGGCTCTCAGATTAATCTTATTTTACATTGCTTAACACAATAAGTAATGAATAATTCCACTGGTCATCAGTGTTAAAAATAACGTTCAAAATGTAAAAAATTCTCATGCATTTTTATCCCTCCATCCGTTTTCTACCGCAGTGTTTTTCAACCATTTTTTGAGCCAAGGCACATTTTTTGCGTTTAAAAAATCCAGAGGCACACCACCAGCAGAAATGTATTAAAAACGAAACTCAGTTGACAGTAAAAAGTCGTTGTCACAATTGTTGGATATAACTTTAGACCATAACCAAGCATGCATCAATATAGCTCTTGTCTCAAAGTAGGTGTACTGTCACCACCTGTCACATCACGCCGTGACTTATTTTGAGTTGTTTGCTGTTTTCCTGTGTGTAGTGTTTTAGTTCTTGTCTTGTGCTCCTATTTTGGTTGCTTTTTCTCTTTTTTTGGTATTTTCCTGTAGCAGTTTCATGTCTTCCTTTGAGCGCTACTTCCCGCATCCACTTTGTTTTAGCAATCAAGAAAATTTCAGTCGTTTTTATCCTCCTTTGCGAGGACATTGTCGATTGTCATGTCATGTTCGGATGTACATAGTCTTTGCTCCACAGTAAGTCTTTGCTGTCGTCCAGCATTCTGTTTTTTTGTTTACTTTGTAGCCAGTTCATTTTTAGTTTTGCTCTGTATAGCCTTCTCTAAGCTTTAATGCCTTTTCTTAGGGGCACTCACCTTTTGTTTATTTATGTTTTAAGCATTAGACACCTTTCTTTTTTACCTGCACCCTGCCTCCCGCTGTTTCCGACATCTAGAAAGCAACTAGCTCTAGACAGCACCGACCACTCAACAACACCACATCATTTTCAGACTGTAATTACTGGTTTGTAAAAAATATTTTTAACCCATATAGGTGAAATTAGATAATCTCCCACGGCACACCAGACTGTATCTCACTGCACAGTGGTTGAAAAAGACTGTTCTACCGCACCTGTTCAAGAAGTCAAGAATGGTAAGAAGTATTTTATTCATTATTAGTTAGCTTCAGAATAAAAATGTTATTAAAAAGAATAACATACATGTTATACTCTAATATTGGTTTTACACATTTAGTTGTATTCAGTGTTTAAAAAACATTATATGGCTCTCACGGAAATACATTTTAAAATATTTGGCTTCCATGGCTCTCTCAGCCAAAAACGTTCCCAACCCCTGCCATACCGTATTACAGTAGGAAATTGTTTATTATTGTTTATTGAATGGATCCCCATTAGCTGACGCCAAAACGACTGCTAGTCTTCCTGGGGTCCATACAGTGGCATATAAAATAAAAATACAAAGAATACATTAGGGGTGTATTGGTACGTGTATTTGTATTGAACGGTTTCGGTACGGGGGTGTACCGAACGTGTTTCTAAGCTAAAGTCTTAACAAGCTGCTTTGCTTCTTCTCTCTCTGTTTCGGCACCCAGCATTGTCCCACCCACTAACCATCTGATTGGTTACATATATAGCGGTAACAGCCAATCAGCAGTGCGTATTCAGAGCGGTAACAGCCAATCAGCAGTACGTATTCAGAGCGCATGTAGTAAATGCTTCAGCGTCGAGCAGATAGGTGTTTAGCAGGTGAGCATGAGCCAGCGTACTCTCCCAAAATGATAATAAACACCTCCCAGTCATCTTCTACTAACATCACTATGAGCCCGTTGACCTTCTAGAAACTTAAACTGCCGCTCAGCTCGCTCGCAGTTCTGGCTCGAGGTGAAAGCTAATTAGCTTTTAGCGTAATGTAGCTCATTTTGCGTTGTGTGTGTGTGTTTTACGGAGAGAAAAGCTTTGAATGGTAGGGTCCCTGCTATCACATGTTGATAAAAATATAACATTTACATAATAAAATCAACTATAGGCTTCCCAAATGCTGTGATAAATTAACCATGATGAGTAGACATGTAGAAGAAATGTTTTGTCATTTTATTTAATCTGAGCAACAATTTAGGACAGTTTAATGTGCATTAACATGGGTAGAATTATTATAGCGTTCCCAATGTTAAGAGGATAAAGCCATTGTTTACAAATTTGGTAAATAAATAACAAAAAAAATGTATATTTTGTTGTTTTCTTACTGTACCGAAAATGAATCGAACCATGACCTCTAAACTGAGGTACGTACAGAACCACCCCTAGAATACATGCATTACCAAACATTATACAAAGGAAAAATACAACATAGGATACAAAAGCTATTTAAACCCAGTATTACAAATTCACGTCATGTGAGCAGCTGCAATGGGTGTATTTTCAAAGCTGTCTTGAATGACAATTTACTTTGTGAGAGATGAATGTGAGATGGCAACCGATTCCAAAATGATATACATCTATACATGACTCTATGTTTCAGGAGATTGGTCCTGGGAGCAGGAAGTGACAAATAGCCATTGCTGGCATTCCTAGTGTCATGAATGTGTGTGTTAGTTGATTTTAAAAACTGTTTGTAGAAGTAATCTGGTCTAACTTGATAGTTCTAAAGAACATAAGGAGACTACAATGCATCTTTTGTTCAAAAGACAACCAGGACAGGCGTGAATGCATAAATGAAATATTAGTGCGCAAAGAACATTTAAGTATCAGTCTAGCCGCTTTGTTCAGGTCAGACTTAGTTGTAGCGGACCGTATTATATGATAGTAATGAATATGATAGAAAACCAAGGACTGTATGACTTGACCCATTGTTGAGGATGTCAAGAAGGTGGAGCACTTTCTGACCATGGCTAAACCTCTTCCCGTTTTCATTAAAATACCATCAACATGATCGGACCAGGACAGTTGACTGTCTAACAGCGTTTTGCTTTTTTTTAACCTGCTCAATAGGTATATCTGACATTGAAATATGAAGCTGAGGGTCATCAACAAGCTTATGTCTGGATCCAAAAAGAATGCCTTTTGTTTTGTCAATATTCCCACCAAGTTTACTATCATTCACCCAGCCTGACACTCTCTCCAGGTCCTGATTGAAGTTATTTTCTAGGTCATTTAAGGTAGAGGCAGTACTGTACATCTGCATACATAACCATATTGGTGTTTGTTGTAACACAGGGAAGATTATTAGTAAAAATAATAAAAAGTAAAAGGACCTAAGCAGCTTCCTTAAGGCACGTCGCAGTAATTGTACTTGCGTTCAGATGGACTACCATTAAAACACACTCTGTGATCTTTCTGATAGGTAGATCAACATCCAAGAAAGTGACATACTATTAAAATCATATTTTCTCAGTTTGGAGATCATTATGTTGTGATCTACTACATGGAATGCCGCACTAAAGTCAGTCAGGACAGTAGCAACCATCCTCTTGACATCTATTTGTGACAGCCAGTCATCAGTCAGCTGAGCTAGAGCAGTAGATGTTGAGTGACCTTGTCTATAAGCATGCTGGGAACACCACATCACTTTGTTGCAGGTAAAGTCATCTGGACTCTGTTTGAAAACAACTTTTTCCATCAATTTACTAAGAACAGGAAGTATGCTTATCGGTCTACTGGTTTTACCAGTAAAATCTTTATTTCTGTCCTTGGCTAGAAGGATGACCTTGGCCTCCTTCCAAACCCCAGAACAGACTCCATATCTTAATGATTTATTAAATATCTGACAAATGGGAGTTGATACATGGCATGCCGCAATTCTTAACAATTTGCTATCTAGCGTGTCCGTCCCGGCAGGTTTATCAGATGGCAGGGATGGCAAATATTTCTCAATATCAGAACGACTAACTGGTACAAAATCGAACCTGCAGTTTTCACCCTTCATTATATGATTTTCAATTAATGTGCATAAGGAGGAGCCATCATATTTCCTCTCAGAATTTCCGCCTTGCTTGTGAAGTGATTATTAAAATATGTGGCAATTTCCATTGGCTTCGTCAGGTAATGCTTGTTGTTTGATGTATTAAAAGCCTACCTGTTGCTGTACAGAGGAAGAACAGCCCAAGCCAGCATCTCAGGGCTCTTTCCTCGTTTTGAGCCCATGAGCTGAAAGGTCAGCATGCACTCATAGGGCAGCTGCTTTACTGTCATAGGAAACGCCATCCTAAAAGTAAAAAGATGCATAAGCAACATAATCATTTGTGTTGTGCAACATAATAACACCATGAATATTGGAGTGAATCACACATTATGCATTTCAATCAAATTATATCTTTTTAACCCACAATTAAGCCAATTTTCAGATCAATGAGCATTAATTAGTTGGGGTATCCCAATCTGATATTGGTCCAATATCAACAAAAAACAGGATATATTAGCTTGCATCTAAAATCTCCGATAGAAATTCAACGCCCTCGACGCAAATCCCATAGGGATGAAGGATGGTCAGCGCCTGAGAGCTGCGGCCTGCCACCATGGCCCCCCACTCCCTCTCCACTGTTGCTTAATATCTGGAGAAGTATGTTGTAATATGTATATGTGCTTTGCTATGGAGGTTTTTTCCCCACTTCAGACTGGGCCCCCTTAGGAGCCCAGTCTAGATTGTATTTTTTTACTCATCCTTCTCCAGCGTTTACCTTTTTCCCATCTTTTATAGAGCGCCTTGTGGCGACTCATCAGCGTTCCTCTTCTGTAACCCTGGACACTGTTTGTCTAATCTTGAACGGGTTTGTGCTGAAAACATAGTTTTGTTGTACTTGTGCAATGACAATAAAGACCTATCCCATCCTATCCTATCCTAGAAGCTCCAATACAAGCAATCAAACAGCGCATTTACCACAGTTAACTAATGAATGTCCTCCAAAAAACACACAAGATTGGTAATTTCTTGTATTTTTGCCAAGTCTTTTACAAAAGGTAAACATGGTAGGCTACTAGGAGATAGCATTATGCAAAAAATAAAGCTTAAAGCACAACATTTGTCAATAAAGTGTCAAACATTTACAGATTTAAAGTATTCAAGGGAGGAGCATATTAGAAAGTATCCAATAACAAACGTGTCTCCATCATTCAACCTTCTGCGTCATGCCCTTACCTTAATGAATTATTATGAACACGAGTTGTCACCGAAACACAAATTAAGACTAGTAATTATAATAACACACTAATAAGATATTTCATTGGTTAGTGCTTTTTATACCTACCATTCTGTGGGTAATTTCACTTGATCAAACCTTTTCTAACACGATTCATCAGTACAAAACAATAAAAATATGTACTTTCATGCTTTAAGGGGATGTTTTTTTATACCTACCATTGTTCTCTTTTTGACCAATATCACTTGATTAAACGTTTTCTTGCAATCCGCAGAATCCAGACTACAAAATACTAAAAGTATATACAATGAATCCTGCTGACTGTATCGGGTTAATATTGGTATTGACCAACACTCCAAGTTTGAAATGAAATGAAATATATTTATATAGCGCTTTTCTCAAGTGACTCAAAGCACTTTTACATAGCGAAACCAAATTTCTAAGTTACATTTAAACCAGTGTGGGTGGCACTGGGAGAAAGTGTCTTGCCCAAGGACACAACGGCAGTGACTGGGATGGCGGAAGCGGGGATCGAACCTGCAACCCTTAAGTTGCTGGCACAGCTGCTCTACCAACCGAGCTACACAGCCCTATATGATGGTAAATTGAACCTGGATGCGGTATTTTATCTTTTCCTTCCTTTTTAGCACCTTTTTGGCATAACGCTCACACTTTTGTTCAGCAGGAGTCCTATTGTCATTTAAAAAAAGTGTGAATAAATAGTGGTCCAACTTTTGTTTCAGGAAAAAAATTTGAAAAGATTGGTAATCTTATTTAGGTTAAAAAAACTAAGTTGCATCCGGACAGCCCTACTAATTAGTATTGTAAACCAGTGGTCCCCAACCTTTTTGTATCCGCGGACCGGTTAACGCTTAATAATTTGTCCTGCGGCCCGGGTGGGGTGTCCTTTTTTTTTCTTTTCTTCTTTGTCATGAAAAAGGGACGTTTTTGTCATGGAAAGGGGAGTTTTTTTGTGGTTGGTGCACTATTTGTAAGTGTATATTGTGTTTTTTATGTTGATTTAATAAAAAATAAAAAACTTTTTTTTTTTTTTTATAGAAAATTCTTCTGCGGCCCGGTGGTTGGGGACCACTGTTGTAAACTACCGAATCTATCACTGCTTAATTCTGAATTGGTCACCAGTCAACCACATTTGAGCTTTTTACAAGGCATGCATTGTTCCAGATGGATCGTACTTAAAGCCCACTTGCGGACTGTCTCAAAACAACCGATCACTCAAAGTCCCCATGCAGTTCTGTATATAAAGACAAGGAATAACTTACAAGCGGTTGCACTGTATTTTGTTCTCAAAGCATAGCGCAGTGCTAATATTTTCCGAAAGAACACCCGAGCAGATCTGTTTTTCTCCGTATGTCAGCTCACAGGACATGGAGAAGCAGTCGTAACTTGCAAAAAAAAAAAACAGAGAGAGAGAAACAAGCACGAGTAAGGAATTGAGTTGTTGTTGCAGAATGTTTATATTTACTCTCATACATGGTCATCCAGCTGGGTTGTAGTTTGTAGAGAGCGGTCACGTTGAATTGGAGGAGTGCACTGTTGTTCTCCACATCACGAGTCGGCGGGGTCTTGGGGACCTCCTCAGGTCGGAAGTTGGACAAGATGTTTTCCAAAAAGCTCTGCATGACTGCAATCAGGGCACTGCGCAGCACCTTCATGGCTACAAGACATGTGGTGATCACCATTACACAAATTTATTTGATTCATGCATTCATTAAACGCATTGCTCTGCTACCATTACGGCGCCACAGTACACAACTGAGCTTCTTTTCATTTAAGACTAAATATTTTAGGCATTATAAGGCAACAATCCCAATGAATTTAACAGTGGTAGACCAGTGATGGGCCGTCAGGGACAGCATGGCCTTCTCTCCTGGCCTAAGATAACAAGTGGACGTTGTGTCGCCCGGGCCAAAGAGGAAAAGAACCATCCGGATTGTTGAAAAGCCAGCATCTGTGATGGTATGGGGGTGTATTAGTGCCCAAGGCATGGGTAACTTACACATCTGTGAAACACCATTAATGCTGAAAGGTACATGCAGGTTTTGGAGCAACGTATGTTGTCATCCAAGCAACGTCTTTTTTATGGACAATAGACAAGACTAAGCCACATTCTGCACCTGTTACAACAGCGTGGCTTTATAGTAAAAGAGTGCAGGGACTAGACTGGCCTGCCTGTAGTCCAGACCTGTCTCCCATTGAAAACATGTGGGGCATTATGAAGCCTAAAATACCACAACAGAGACCCCTGATTGTTGAACAACTTAAAGGCCTACTGAAATGAGATTTTTTTATTTAAACGAGGATAGCAGGTCCATTCTATGTGTCATACTTGATCATTTCGCGATATTGCCATATGTTTGCTGAAAGGATTTAGTAGAGAACATCCACGATAAAGTTCACAACTTTTGATCGCTAATAAAAAAGCCTCGCCTGTACCGGAAGTAGCAGACGATGTGCGCGTGACATCACGGGTTGTGGAGCTCCTCACATCTGAACATTGTTTACAATCATGGCCACCAGCAACGAGAGCGATTCGGACCGAGAAAGGGACGATTTTCCCATTAATTTAAGCGAGGATGAAAGATTGCTAGATAAGGAAAATTAGAGTTAAGGACTAGAAAAAGAAAAGGTGACGGCAGTGGGAGCGGTTCAGATGTTATTAGACACATTTACTAGGATAATTCTGGAAAATCCCTTATCTGCTTATTGTGTTACTAGTGTTTTAGTGAGATTATAAAGTCATACCTGAAAGTCAGAGGGCTACAGTGACCGCCACTGTCTCTGAGGGAAACCATATGGAGGAGCCAAGAAAGTCACAGCTGCCTTTTTGACAGCTGCTGCAGGAGGACGCAAACTCCGCTCAAGTCTCCGGTAAGAGCCGACTTAATATCACAATTTTATCATCCAAAAACTTGCTGGTTGACATGTGGTAGAGAAACATGTTCGCCTGACCGCTCTGTTCCATATTAAAACTTCACAACAAACCAAGAAAGTACTATCTAATCTAATCTAATCTAAGAAACACTGGCTGTGTTTTGGTTGCTAAAGGCAGCTGCAATCCACCGCTTTCCACCAACAGCCTTCTTCTTTGACGTCTCCATTATTAATTGAATACATTGCAAAAGATTCAGCAACACAGATGTCCAGAATACTGTGTAATCATGCGAGATTAAAGCAGACGAATTTTAACCGTGAGTGGTGCTGGGATAAAATGTTCGCTACAACCAATAACGTCACAAGCACGCGTCAAAATAAGCGTCATCATTCCGCGACGTTTTCAACAGGAGACATCGCGGGAAAATTAAAATTGCAATTTAGTAAACTAAAAAGGCCGTATTGGCATGTGTTGCAATGTTAATATTTCATCATTGATATATAAACTATCAGACTGCATGGTCGCTAGTAGTGGCTTTCAGTAGGCCTTTAAGCTGTACATCAAGAAAGAATGGGGAAGATTTCCACCTGAAAAGCTTCAAAAATGTGTCTCCTCAGTTCCCAAAGGTTTACTGAGTGTTGTTAAAAGGAAAGGCCATGTAACACAGTGGTAAAAATGCACCTGTGACAACTTTTTTGCAATGTGTTGCTGCCACTAAATTCTAAGTTAGTGATATTTGCAAAAAAAATACATGTTTCTCATGAAAAGAATTTGCAAATCATTGGATTCTGTTTTAATTTACAAATTACACAACGTGCCGACTTCACTGGTTTTGGGTTTTGTATTTCATTCATCATTTGTGATGTGATGTGAGTCATATTTATATAGCGCTTTTCTCTAGTGACTCAAAGCGCTTTACATAGTGAAACCCAATATCCAAGTTACATTTAAACCAGAGTGGGTGGCACTGGGAGCAGGTGGGTAGAGTGTCTTGCCCAAGGACACTACGTCAGTGACTCGGATGGCGGAAACGGTAATCGAACCTGGAATCTTCAAGTTGCTAGACGGCCACTCTACCAACCGAGCTATGCCGCCAAAATACATACATGGAACATATACAATTTTGGTGTTGTTTACGTAAGTCATTTTGTAGTCTACACCTATCTCTCATGTGTGACTGCCATCTACTGGTCACACTTATCATTTCACCATCTACCAAATAAAATAGCTTTGAGGTCAGTAAGCACAACCAAAATTATTCCTTACATAAGGCACACTATCAAGTTGTGTTGGTTTGCCCACATCTGAGGTCCTCTCCAAGGTTTCTCATAGTCAGCATTGTCACTGGCGTCCCACTGGATGTGAATTCTCCCTGCCCACTGGGTGTGAGTTTTCCTTGCCCTTTTGTGGGTTCTTCCGAGGATGTTGTAGTCGTAATGATTTGTGCAGTCCTTTGAGACATGTGAAGTGAATTATATTTATATAGCGCTTTTCTCTAGTGACTCAAAGCGCTTTTACATAGTGAAAGCCAATATCTAAGTTACATTTAAAGCAGTGTGGGTGGCACTGGGAGCAGGTGGGTAAAGTGTCTTGCCCAAGGACACAACGCCAGTGACTAGGATGGCGGAAGCGGGAATCGAACCTGCAACCCTCAAGTTGTTGGCACGGCCACTCTACCAACCGAGCTACGACATTTGTGATTTGGGGCTATATAAATAAACATTGATTGATTGATTGATTGATTACGGACTGTAGATGGTGAAATCCCTAAATTCCTTGCAATAGTTCGTCGAGAAATGTGCCCCTCCCACCTCCAAAGACATGCACCTGGGGATAGGCCCCTCCCACCTCCAAAGACATGCACCTGGGGATAGGTTGATTGGCAACACTAAATGGTCCCTAGTGTGTGAATGTGAATGTTGTCTATCTGTGTTGGCCCTGCGATGAGGTGGCGACTTGTCCAGGGTGTAATCCGCCTTTCGCCCGAGCGCAGCTGAGAAAGGCTCCAGCGCCCCCCACGGCCCCGAAAGGGACAAGCGGTAGAAAATGGATGGATGAACAACATACAAACTTCACTGTTTTTGGGTTTTGTATTATAAAACGTGTCACGAAACGCCTCCCTATTGTGCACCACAAATTCTGCCAAGCAACAAAGCACAGGGGTCATGCACATACTGTGACCACCTAAGATTACATGTTTGGTTTGTGTTAACTGTTACTTCTAGCACTGCTAATTATGTCATCTCGTCAAATCTACTCACCACGCTCACACTCAGACATTTCCTGGGGATTCTGCAAGACAAGATGTGGAAACGCGGCATCAGTAAAATGAGGAGTGTTGGTTTCCTGACGTGAACGTCTCGTGACATCCTACCAGGGCGATGGGGTTGACTCTGTTGAGCCTGCCGATGGCGTCCTCCAGCTCTCGACTTGAGAAGCCACATAGAAGATCAATAATGGTGCGGACGTGGGCCACGAGCACGTTTATGTTCATCCCCGACTGAATTCATGGCGAGAGTGTCAGTTTTGCATTGTGGAAGAGCGAGAGACACGTGAATACCGATCTTTACTGACTTGACTTCTCAGCAGCAAGGCCTCCTCTCTGCCGTAGCTAGTTAGCACATTCTGCAGACTCAACCTGAAAGAGAAAGAACTAAAAGGTTAAACACACACAGTGTGTTGCCTTTATCTAATGTTTCCTGCAAACACACACATTGTTGGCATAGCATGAAACACCAAACAAATACCATGTTGTTCTTTTTCTTACTTGCTTGTGCTGAAGACGCCAGCAGGCCGCACCAGCTCGTAGACTTGAGAGGGTTTGTCGTTCCTGTCCTGCTTGAAAAATACTGCATGTTACTGATTGATTGTAGTCTGAGCTTTACACACATATGCACGCAGGTACAGTTACAATCCTAAAAAACTAATTGTACTTTTAACAATAATATTAGGAGTCTTTAGTGTTTTAAAGTTAAAGTTAAAGTATCAATGAGTGTCACACACACAGTAGGTGGGGTGAAATATGTCCTCTGCATTTGACCCATCCCCTTGTTCACCCCCTGGGAGGTGAGGGGAGTAGTGGGCAGCAGCGGTGGTCGCGCTTGGGAATCATTTTTGGTGATTTAACCCCCAATACCAACTGTTGAGGCTAAGTGCCAAGCAGGGAGGTAATGAGTCCCATTTTTATAATTTTTGGTATGACTCGGCTGGGGTTTGAACTCACACTCTAGGCCAGGGGTGCTCACACTTATTCTGCAGGCGAGATACTTTTCGATTGACCAAGTCGAGGAGATCTTCCTCATTCATATTTATGATTTATTTTTATTTATTTATGAAAGAGACATTTTTGTTAACACGTTAAAGGTGTTTAATGATAATACAAGCATCTTTAACACACATATAGATTCCTTTCTTTCATGAAGACAAGAATATAAGTTGGTGTATTACCTGATTCTGATGACTTACATTGATTGGAATCAGACAAATGGCGCACGACTAAACTTGAGGTGCACCATCAAGCATGGAGTGATAGTTTAATAACTTATAAACGCATGCTTACCTTAGCTAAAACTAATTATTACTCAAATCTCATCCGCATTAATAAAAACGATCCAAAATTTTTGTTTAGTACAGTAGCATCGCTAACCCAACAAGGGACTCCTTCCAGTAGCTCCACCCATTCGGCAGATGACTTTATGAAGTTCTTTAATAAGAAAATTGAACTTATTAGAAAGGAGATTAAAGACAATGCGTCCCAGCTACAACGGGGTTATAGTAACACAGATACGATTGTATATACGGCGGATACTGCAAATATCCAAAATAGTTTCTCTCGTTTTGATGAAATAACATTAGAAGGATTGTTACAACGTGTAAATGGAATAAAACAAACAACATGTTTACTTGACCCACTTCCTGGGAAACTTATCAAGGAGCTTTTTGTATTATTAGGTCCATCAGTGCTAAATATTATAAACTTATCACTTTCCTCGGGCACTGTTCCCGTTGCATTCAAAAAAGCGGTTATTCATCCTCTCCTTAAAAGACCTAACCTCGATCCAGACCTCATGGTAAACTACCGACCGGTGTCTCACCTTCCCTTTATTTCGAAAATCCTCGAAAAAATTGTTGCAGAGCAGCTAAATGAGCACTTAGCGTTTAACAATCTATGTGAAACCTTTCAATCCGGTTTCAGGGCAAATCACTCGACTGAGACAGCCCTCGCAAAACTGACTAATGATCTATTGCTAACGATGGACTCTGATGCGTCATCTATGTTGCTGCTCCTCGATCTTAGCGCTGCTTTCGATACCGTCGATCATAATATTTTATTAGAGCGTATCAAAATACGAATTGGTATTTCAGACTCAGCCCTGTCATGGTTTAACTCTTATCTTACTGATAGGATGCAGTGCGTCTCCTATAACAGTGTGACTTCGGACTATGTTAAGGTAACGTGTGGAGTTCCCCAGGGTTCGGTCCTTGGCCCTGTACTCTTCAGCATCTACATGCTGCCGCTAGGTGACGTCATACGCAAATACGGTATTAGCTTTCACTGTTATGCTGATGACACCCAACTTTACATGCCCCTAAAGCTGACCAACACGCCGGACTGTAGTCAGTTGGAAGCGTGTCTTAATGAAATTAAACAATGGATGTCCGCTAACTTTTTGCAACTTAATGCCAAAAAAACGGAAATGCTGATTATCGGTCCTGCTAGACACCGACCTCTATTTAATAATACAACTTTAACATTTGACAACCAAATAATAAAACAAGGTGACTCTGTAAAAAATCTGGGTATTATCTTCGACCCAACTCTCTCCTTTGAGTCACACATTAAAAGCGTTACTAAAACGGCCTTCTTTCATCTCCGTAATATCGCTAAAATTCGCTCCATTTTGTCCACTAAAGACGCTGAGATCATTATCCATGCGTTTGTTACGTCTCGTCTCGATTACTGTAACGTATTATTTTCGGGTCTCCCAATGTCTAGCATTAAAAGATTACAGTTGGTACAAAATGCGGCTGCTAGACTTTTGACAAGAACAAGAAAGTTTGATCATATTACGCCTGTACTGGCTCACCTGCACTGGCTTCCTGTGCACTTAAGATGTGACTTTAAGGTTTTACTACTTACGTATAAAATAATACACGGTCTAGCTCCAGCCTATCTTGCCGATTTTTTTGTACCGTATGTCCCGGCAAGAAATCTGCGTTCAAAAGACTCCGGCTTATTAGTGATTCCTAGAGCTCAAAAAAAGTCTGCGGGCTATAGAGCGTTTTCCGTTCGGGTTCCAGTACTCTGGAATGCCCTCCCGGTAACAGTTCGAGATGCTACCTCAGTAGAAGCATTTAAGTCTCATCTTAAAACTCATCTGTATACTCTAGCCTTTAAATAGACCTCCTTTTTAGACCAGTTGATCTGCCGCTTCTTTTCTTTCTCCTATGTCCCCCCCTCCCTTGTGGTCCGATGACCATGGATGAAGTACTGGCTGTCCAGAGTCGAGACCCAGGATGGACCGCTCGTCGGGACCCAGGATGGACCGCTCGCCTGTATCGGTTGGGGACATCTCTACGCTGCTGATCCACTTGAGATGGTTTCCTGTGGACGGGACTCTCACTGCTGTCTTGGAGCCACTATGGATTGAACTTTCACAGTATCATGTTAGACCCGCTCGACATCCATTGCTTTCGGTCCCCTAGAGGGGGGGGGTTGCCCACATCTGAGGTCCTCTCCAAGGTTTCTCATAGTCAGCATTGTCGCTGGCGTCCCACTGAATGTGAATTCTCCCTGCCCACTGGGTGTGAGTTTTCCTTGCCCTTTTGTGGGTTCTTCCGAGGATGTTGTAGTCGTAATGATTTGTGCAGTCCTTTGAGACATTTGTGATTTGGGGCTATATAAATAAACATTGATTGATTGATTGATTGACAGTGGTGCTGATAATGTCCACATTTTTAAATGGAGGAGAAACAAAGTCCTCCTTTCTGTCCAATACCACATGAAAGTGGTTGGATATGGCATTTCATTTGTCCAACTTGTATACTCCTTTTTAAACACTTTGTTATGAGAGTAGTATGTGTGTGTGGCCCTTTAATGTGTGAGTGACGTCAGTGAGTGTGTGGGCGAGAGAGGAGAGGGAGCGGTCGCTGAGGGCAGGGGAGAAATACATTAGCATCAAACTCCGTAGCTTGCTAGCTTGTGCACGCTAGCTTTCTGAGACTCTTATTTTGTTAGCACAGGCAGGATGAAGCAGGTATTTTATGGTGAAGACAGGAACTGTGCAGTCTGTCTTTAGAGTTTTGACGGCAAGTACGGCCCAAGAGTCTGTTGAAATAAAAAGTGTTTCTCTCGTCCTGTCAGTGATTTTTTTTCTTAATAATGAGCTCACAGCAGCCAGCGTCATCTCACAAGATCCTCGGGTGCCGAGAATGTCAAACAACTGACGAAAGTGAAGTCTTGGTGAAGATTGATGATTGCAAATTTTTATGTCTATTTTTTTAATGCCTGGCTGGCGATCGATTGACACACGCTCCGCGATCGACGTAATAGGCACCCCTGCTCTAGGCCAAGGACCCCAAAACTGATGGAAAGTGTGTCCAAAGTGTGGCCCACAGTACACTGTTGAAATGAAATGAAATAAAAGAGTAAATGATACAATTCTATCTATGCGAATGATCAAAATGATTAAAAATATAAATATCAAAATTGCCCCCCTGTTCTCTGGGTGTCCAGTATTCAGTCCTTGGTGGGGACACTGTTGTCCTATTTAAATAGCGTATATTGATTGTGTTATAATTTGCTACATTTATAGCCAGAGATTTTGTTTGCTTCCGTACCTGGCGGTTTGGGCTACAACTGTTGCCTTCCTCAGAGGTTGTCACCTACGGAAACCGTCAGGTATGGAAACAAACAACAGGTCTGGCTTTAAGAATAACACATTGCATCATTTTTTGAAGCCCTAATGAACCTCTTTGAATGAATTGTGTTTGAAATCAAAACAGTTAGCTATTGTGCAATAATAAGATCAGGGTTTCCCCTTCATGTAATTGACTAAGGCACACCGCCACCGCAGTTACTTTCCTGCCACACCTTGAATTCTTTTTTTCGAAACAAATTAAAGTACTGTGAAGAAATGACAAAGTCCCACGCTGTTTTTAAATTTTATTGCCAATCTTGTGACAACAAACAGCACAAATACAACAGCTTTTTACCTCCCGCGAAAACGCTTTTGTCTCCATGAGTCCACACTTCCCCCAAATCACAACAACACTTCCTCATTCTCCGCCTCACCTTCCATGCACCGATGGTGTGTTTGCCAACATGGGAAAAACTGACATCAAATCCAAACCACACACATATAAAACATCAACACCAGCTGATTGTTAAAGTTTGAACGGATATATACGGCCTATTATATGTGATATATATGGCTTTTAAAGAGAGAAAGTCCAATTAGAGCAACAGCGCCAAGCAAGTGTGATGTCATGCTCACTGCATGCTCTTTTGTCAAGGACAGTGAGAGACCGAAGTAGAGTCTCTCAACACGAGTACATACTATAAGAACATCATAAAAATATGCTCGATTTCTTGTCAGTTGTGTTTAATAAAATAGAAATTAAAAGTCTCTCGACACCTGAAAATATTTCAACAAAGAACATAAGCAGCAACAATTGAAGATATGGCAAAACGTAAAAAGAAGAAAAAAAAAGTTTTATATATATATATATATATATATATATATATATACATAAAAAGAGCAATATATATATACTCACGTGTCGAAGACAGCGACAGGTGAGTGGATGGCCCAGGTGGGCGCTGTTATCTAATCACCTGTCGCCTTTATTAGCAGCAGCCGGAATGAGACACAGTGTTAAAGTTGGAGGTGCTGTTGAGCGGACGCAGGAGGAAAATACATTGTGATGGAAAGCAGAAGCCTATTGATATTTATGAAAATAAAACAGTGTTACACCCTGAAGGGCTCTCCTGGCAGTGTGTGGTGAGACCTACATAATGTAGGTCATATATATATATATATATATATATATATATATATATACATATATATATATATATATACATATATATACATATATATACATATATATATATACATATATATACATATATATATATACATACATATATATATATATATATATATATATATATATATATATATATATATATATATATATATACATACATATCTATATATATATATATATATATGTATATATATATATATATATATATATATATATATATATACATACATACAGGGTTTGGTGCTAGCGGGGGTGTATAATGTACCCCGGAAGAGTAGGGGTGCATGGGATTCTGGGTATTTGTTCTGTTGTGTTTATGTTGTGTTACAGTGCAGATGTTCTCCCGAAATGTGTTTGTCATTTTTGTTTGGTGTGGGTTCACAGTGTGGCGCATATTAGTAAGAGTGTTAAAGTTGTTAATATCACAACCCGCAGTGTAACCTGTATGGCTGTTGAACAAGTATGCATGGCAATCACTTTCGTGTGTTGACAGAGGTTGTATACTACCTGTGACCGCCCAGCACACAGTTAACATGGTGTAAATACAGGCGCGACGACTTGATGTAGAATAAGGTAAAGATGTTGCCATCACGGCACGCCCTCTAAAATGTAGTTCGAGTGATAATCGCCTCACGGCACGCCCATTAAGAATGTAGTTCGAGTGATAATCGGAGACTGTTTGCTCCGGGTGATTTCTGGGAGAGGCCCTGAAAGCCGGAAACCTCCCAGAATAATCGGCAATTATGCAATTATGCAGCTGGGCCACATCAGAGTGGTCAAAGAGCCGCATGCGGCTCTGGAGCTGCGGGTTGCCGACCCTTGTCTTAGGGGTTACAGACGCCCAATTGATGACCTCTAAATCATATAATTCAGCAAATTTTGTAAAATATTGTGTTCAGAAACGAACAAACCACGACTCCAACTCTAAATGCCAAAAGCCAGGATGTAATTTGTATACAGAACAAAGTTAAAGTGAAAAGACTGCGGGCGGTGTTTTTACAACGACACCTGCCCTGATAAGTTGGAACAAGGCTTCCACAAAACAAAACGGCCTTTTCCTTCTTGGTCAATGATTAATGTTAGTGACTCACATCCCTCTCCAGGCTGTGCTTCAGGCTGCTGGTGTGCAGCAGTCGAAGGGGCAGGTCCAGGTTGAACTTGCAGTGGGTGTGGACGATCTCGTGCACGCCTAGCAGCTCTTCACTATGGAGATAGTGCAGCGTTAGAGACCAAATATAACACACGGAGGTTAACAATAATGAACTCACTTGTGGAGATATTCATCAGAGTTGCACATCTTGAGAACATAATGCCCGTTTGTTTTGGGAGTGGGGTCCAGCAGCCGGACGGTTTGGTCAATGAAACTTTTCACTGTCCTATTCACTGGGGAACAGGAGATGTTAATGTTAGGCAGGTATGGCAATAAGTAGCTGGGTGGATAAATGAATGGATGGGTATTTTACCTGAGGTGGGGATGGTAAGCGGATTACTTTTATATTCAATTGCCACGTTAATTGTCAGCACCGCTTGCTGTAGCAGTGCAGGGTGGACATCCAGCACTCTGGCATAAACCACGCCCTGGTTTAAAGCGCTTTCTGCATTTTTGTAGCGCGACGTCAGACTGCCAGTGGAAATAGGATGACAAAAATAAATAGGACAAAGCTCAAAGATGTTGATGGTAGTCTCGGTGGTCGGAAACTGGAATAAGTTGAATCACAAGTATATTTACAATCTAGACGGGGGTCAGCAACCCGCTGCTCTAGAGCATTTTTTAAAACAGGATTGAAAATGGAAAAAGATGGGAATTTTTTTTTTGTTTTTCAGGACAAAACATGACATAAACCTTGTGTATGCTTCACTGATGAGAGTAGTTGGTGAACATCGTTTTGTCATACTAATTTCGGCGGTTCTTCAACTCAACATAGTGTGGACTGTGACGCAACAGTTTGTTTACAAGTAAAAATCATTTTGTCCACCAGCAGTTTCATACTTTGCATGAATGCGCAAAGGTGCGCTTTGATGATATTATTAACTTGTTGGAGTGCTAACTGGGCTAGTTAGGCTAGCTGTATGTCCATATTGCATCATTATAGCTCATTGGTAGGTATATTTGAACTTGTTTAATTTCCTTAATTTGTATCCTCTTTGTATATAATTTAATTGTGCATGTCTCATGACACATTATCTGTATGTAATATTGGCTACATTTCAGATACCATATTTTTCGGATTATAAATCGCAGTTTTTTTCATAGTTTGGCCAGGGCTACGACTTATACTCAGGAGCGACTTATGTGTGAAATTATTAACACATTACCGTAAAATATCAAATAATATTATTTGGCTCATTCACGTAAGAGAATAGACGTATAAGATTTCACGGGATTTATGGATTAGGAGTGACAGATTGCTTGGTAAAGGTATAGCATGTTCTATATGTTATAGTTATTTGCATGACTCTTACCATAATATGTTAGGTTAACATAACAGTTGCTTATTTATGCCTCATATAACCAACACTTATTCAGCCTGTTGTTCACTATTCCTTATTTATTTTAAATTGCCGTTCAAATGTCTATTCTTGGTGTTGGGTTTTATCAAATAAATTTCCCCCAAAAATGCGACTTCTACTCCAGTGCGACTTAAATGTTTTTTTCCTTCTTTATTATGCATTTTCGGCAGGTGCGACTTATACTCCGGAGCGACTTATACTCCGAAAAATACGGTACTTGTTTGTGGGCCATGTTGTTCCAGACCACAGCAAACTAAAAGAAGACAGCCTGCCGTTACCTTTAACTTGGGACACACACATCTATACCTATTCTCCTTCAAAACCGCTCTAAAAAACACCTCCAGGCAACTTCAACCCTTTACTAATACCCTCCTCCATTCACATCCCATCTCCCTGGATTGTAAATAACCTAATGTAAATAATCAAATGTATTTTTAATGTATATACTTGTTCTTATGCTATCCGAAACTCACTATGTTCTCTGCTGGCTGTACATATCCTACTAAGTAAGACCTACGTACACTGTTTCAATGTCCATTTCTCTGTTGATGCAATTGTTAAATGATAAATGATAAATGGGTTGTACTTGTATAGCGCTTTTCTACCTTCAAGGTACTCAAAGCGCTTTGACACTACTTCCACATTTACCCATTCACAGACAAATTCACACACTGATGGAGGGAGCTGCTATGCAAGGCGCTAACCAGCACCCGTCAGGAGCAAGGGTGAAGTGTCGTGCTCAGGACACAACGGACGTGACGAGGTTGGTACTAGGTGGGGATTGAACAAGGGACCCTCGGGTTGCGCATGGCCACTCTATCACTGCGCCACGCCGTTGTTGATGACTGAAGTACTGGTATCAACCAAAGCTCCTCATCCCACCCCCCGGATTGTAAATAATGTAAATAATTCAATGTATATACTATGATGATTAACTTGTGTGATGACTGTATTATGCCATGAATTGATTAACGTGGACCCCGACTTAAACAAGTCGAAAAACTTATTTGGGTGTTACCATTTAGTGGTCAATTGTACGGAATATGTACTGTACTGTGCAATCTACTATCTAAAGTTTCAATTAATCAATCAATGAAACTTTTGGCCATTAAAAACCAGCAATTTCCAGGAGTTATCTCACCTTCTAAGTAGACTTTGATTTGCTAATAGTTGAAAAAGTTGCAATGTTTTGAGGCCTATTTTCCCCCTCATCAAAATGTAGTCAGTTTGGGATTTTATGAATTTGATATCAATGTTTTTAATGTTCCTTGTAACTCTAACCTCAAAAAGCAAAAAAAAAAAAAAGAATTGTGAAAACAAACACTGTATTGATGTTTTACTTGATGTATACCACCCTAACGTGGTTCAGATGGTACTAGTTCCAAACCAACATCTGCCATCCTAGTTATGGCCGTTAGGTACTTGGGCAAGACACCTAACACGGTGTGCTCCCAGTGCTGCACACACGGGTTTATGAATGTTTGGTGGTGGTCAAAGAGGCCGTAGGCACAAATCATTCTTGTCAGCTTTGGCTATAAACGTAGCTCAAAATGGTGGGTTCTAACGTCTCCCTGTAAACACTACATTCTTCCCCTTGGCTATATTTTCCGGAAATGTTAAATATATTTTCACTGATATGCAGATGACACCCAGCTCTACGTCAACCAAACCAACTGTTTCTCTTCCTCCTTCCTCCTTCCTCCCTTACAGACTGCCTCAGAGAGCTCTCATCCAATCTCCTCCAACTCAATAGTAATAAAACCGAAATCTTACTTGTAGGTACAAAATCCATTCAAGCCAAAACCAGCTTCTCCGTTACTCTCGGCAATACCACCATCTCACCCTCATCCCAATTTAAGAGTCCGGATGTCATCTTCGACAGCACACTCTCTTTTCAAGCTCACATAAACAACATCATCCGGTCTGCTTACTTTCTATTACGCAACATTAATCGAGTTTGCCCAGCCCTAACACCACATACTCACTCCTGTTTGGTCTCCCTCACAAGTCACTTCACAAACTTCAGCTTCTCCAGAACTCTGCAGCCCGGATAATCGCCAGAACCCCTTCAATCCAGCACATCACCCCTGTTCTGCAAGAACTCCCTTGGCTACCCATCAAACACTGTATCCAATTTAAAATAACTCTCCTCACTTTCAAAGCTACCTTTTTCCGTCATATCTCTCTGACCTGCTCCATGTCGCCACGCCCTCACGTTCCCTAAGATCGTCTGCATTCATCCATCGCACTGTCCTCTTATATAAAATGTCCACCATGGGTGCCCGAGCTTTCAGCCGCTCTGCCCCTCATCTTTGGAACTCATTACCACCAGACCTTCGTAATATAGACTCAATATCCCTCTTGAAAACAAGACTCAAAACAAACCTATTCCTGACTACTTATCCACTGTAAATCTGTGGTTTTTATCCAACTGATTTTCTTGTTTTGATTTTGTACGGTGTCCTTGAGTGCCCAGAAAGGCGCATTATAAGTACAATGTTTTATTTTCATTAGTATTATTATTAAAGCCCTTAAAGTGTCTGGAAAACCGTTGTATGAATCTAATCCATTACTATTATTACTAGATGGCAGTAAAAGTACAGACTCAGAGCTTGTTGTGAAATTACTGTACTGTTTTAATTATAACTAATAATTATCATTTTAATTACAGAAACTAAACACCACAAAAAACGTCCTTATCGTCGACAAGTTGCAGACATTCTCTATGTATGTTTTACGCTTAAAAATAGTTTGTAAACCTACATTCACAGTACAGGCCAAAAGTTTGGACACAACTTCTCATTCAAAACACAACTGATGGTCCCAAGCAACATTGATAAAGCAAGACATTCCACTGATCAGCCCTGATAAGGCACACCTGTGTGTCTTATCAGGGTTGAAGTGAAAACCATTTCAGGTGACTAAGCAGTAATCGGAGCAAAGGGTGGCAATTTTGAAGAAACTAGAATATAAAACATATTTTCAGTTACTTGACCTTTTTTTGTTAAGTACATAACTCCACATGTGTTCATTCATAGTTTTGATGCCTTCAGTGACAATCTACAATGTAAATAGTCATGAAAATAAAGAAAACACATTGAACCGTAATATGTCAAGTGTGGGGCAAAAGCGTTGCTACAGAAAGTAGCACCACTGCTAATTTGTAGCATCATTTGAAAAGTCACCCGCTAGAAAATTAAGAGTGTTTGAAACTCTGCATGTCAACATCTCCGTTCGGTACCACACCCACAAAATGCCCAAGCAACCATTTCCACATCAACACCGTGTGAAAAAAATAGTCAACAACAGAAGGAGATAACGTCCGCAGGAACCTACCACATAGTGAAGGACATACACTATTTGATTTCCTATTATGCAGCTCATTTTTATTTGACACTTATTGAAATATCTTGAGTGACATCATGCACAAAAGTGCACTTTATTGGTTTTTAACTATTGTAGGGGTGTTCTGTACAAAAAGTGCACTTTAATTTAGTGTTGTTTTGATATGTCATCTTGGTGACATCATGCACAAAAGTGCACTCATAGCTTGTTTTAAAATGTCTGACTATCTTGCACTTTCTGTTTTGGAAATGGCATGAATGTTTGTGCCACTGCTTAATTAAAGTTTACTAAATACACTTTTGGTAAATTGACTTAGTTGTGATTTCCCTCTCTGCATGAAAGTTTAAAAGTAGCATATGTTAATGCAGTATGAAGAAGAATGTTTTAATGTAGACACATAGAATCATGGGACTGCAGATGGCTTCACGGTGGAAGAGGGGTTAGTGCGTCTGCCTCACAATACGAAGTTCCTGCAGTCCTGGGTTCAAATCCAGGCTCGGGATCTTTCTGTGTGGAGTTTGCATGTTCTCCCCGTGAATGCGTGGGTTCCCTCCGGGTACTCCGGTTTCCTCCCACTTCCAAAGACATGCACCTGGGGATAGGCCCCTCCCACCTCCAAAGACATGCACCTGGGGATAGGTCTATTGACAACTCTAAATTGGCCCTAGTGTGTGAATGTGAGTGTGAATGTTGTCTGTCTATCTGTGTTGGCCCTGCGATGAGGTGGCGACTTGTCCAGGGTGTACCCTGCCTTCCGCCCGATTGGAGCTGAGATAGGCGCCAGCGCCCCCCGCGACCCCAAAAGGGAATAAGCGGTAGAAAATGGATGGATGGATGGGACTGCAGATGCAAATGAGCTATATGCTATAATCTGGTGCAGAACATACAGTATCTGTCTTTGAGCTTAATGTCTCTGTGCATTGTCCCTTCAAATAAAGACTAAAAATAAAAACTTTCAGGCTTTCGAGGGCCAAAAAAATGGTGCGGCGGGCCAGATCTCTTGAGTTTGACACCTGTGCTCTAGAGCGCTGTAGACTGCAACAAAAATAGGCCTGAGCTACGCGGGAGGACGGTAGTTATACCGTTTGAGCAATAAAGACTGAATATATTGTGGGACGTTACAGTTCACATTTACATGCTGCTCAGATACAAAGTAGATTACCAAAAATGATGCTGATTGGCCAAAATGTGCGGGGAAATTGCAGGCATAGCCTTACCCCATCTCTTAACCCTAATCAACCTTTCTACCTTATTATTCTGCTTCCCTACCACCAACCCAAATCCAACCCTAACTTATTTTCAGCAGTATATTATTTTTTATTTCTGATTCCTGTGTTGCGTATTGTCAGCACAACTGTGGGCACGTGTTTAAGTGGGCGCGACTTAGACTTAAAAGTAGCCGCCACTTGACCCTAAAGTGGACGCAACTTCAGCCTCTAATGGGCGCAATTTACGAGTGTCTGCGGCCGCAGCTTGATGTATACTTGGGTGTATCGGGTGGGGGCGAGCCTTAGCATGCAATAACCATGGACAAGCTTTGGCACATGACTTTTGTGATGAGTGAAACGATTCACTTTTGTTGAGTGACTCACAGGCACTAGAGAAGGAGCCTCAGACACGCGGCCTGCGGGCCAATTGCAGCCCGCGAGACGTTATTTTGCGGCTCTCACCTTAATATGAAAGTTTAATGTTAGTGCGGCCCGCGAGTTTTATATGAATGCCGCTTGACAGCGTTGTGTGCGGGGCTGAAGGAATCTACCAATCACGGTGTGATGTATGGCTGTCGAGGGCCGAACATTCACGTCACTTGCATGATGCAAGCAGAGAAACGTTTTGCCGCTTTTCCATTAGACACGCACGCGCTCTTCCTAACTCCCTCTCTCCCTACCTTGCTCTCTCGCTCTGTCTCGCTCTCTCTCTCGCTCGCTCCCCGGCGCCACTGTAAACAGACGAGCAGTCCGGTAGCTTCTGAAACACTCTGCCGAGCAATACAAAACTGTGGTGCACTGGACCCTAGCGCTGATACTCCGACAGATTCGCTGGGCGAATCGGGCGTGTAACACGTTAGTCGTGATGTTAGCCCATACGGGGCTAATTGTGCTAACATAACTGTAAACTCCATTGGCTCCAAACAGAGACAATTTTTGTTATTTGGCTCCAAAATGGCTCTTTCAACGTTCTGGGTTGCCTACCCCTGCGTTAGTGGAAAAGTGGCAAATGAGTCAAAGCAACAGAAATGTTGCCATGGAGACAAGGGTTTTCTTACGTGCCTGGTTGCAGTCACACCGCGACACCTGTCCGTCAGTAATAACAGTCCCCGATAACCTGGACCAATTCAAACCGTTATTTTTTTATTGTTTAATTTGCATCGCCTTACACGAAGAACACTACGTATATTTCTATATGACGCTGGATAACACTCGGGGAGCTGTCACATTATTGCACTCGCTATCTCGGTACTTTCCCGGCTATTATCCTCCGACCGCCGTGTTGCTGTAGGGAGGAAAAGCGGAACGACACACATTGCGGAAATAACATTATTCTCCGTGCGTGGGCTAAAAACAAATATATTCCACGTGAATGTTGTCTGTCTATCTGTGTTGGCCCTGCGATGAGGTGGCGACTTGTCCAGGGTGTACCCTGCCTTCCGCCCGATTGTAGCTGAGATAGGCGCCAGCGCCCCCCGCGACCCCGAAAGGGAATAAGCGGTAGAAAATGGATGGATGGATGGAACCCCAAACATGTCTTTTTCAAAGCCTGCAGTGAAGAGAAAGGTTAGTGATGAGCAAAGACAATTCCAGGAAAAGTGGGGGATGCAATATTTCTTTATTGAGCACAGGGGCACCCCGACGTGTCTTATTTGCACAGAGAAAGTTGCGGTGCACCATTCTCATTTTGTTGATTTATATTTTGATTTTATTTTGTGTTGAACATAAAAATAAAAACATATCAAAGTATATTTTTTAATAAATCTTTTTTTGTGGCCCAGCCTCACCCAGACTTGCATCCAGTGGCCCCCAGGTAAATTGAGTTTGAGACCCCTGCACTAGAGTCATTAAAAATAATTAATTTTACCATCACTATTGTGGAACGCCGCCAGTCAGTCTATTAGTTTATCAAAGTGCGGTTCTCCATATGGGTTTTTCCAACTATTTAGGGTCCTTGGCCCATGGCAAAGGACTCCTGTGGAGTCCTTTGCCATGGGCCAAGGACCCTATTGAAACTGCTGTGTTTTATCATTATTCCGCACCTACGCGCTGTAATTTGACCCCCTTAACATGCTTCAAAACTCACCAAATTTGACACACACGTCTGTATAGCAAACCTTCCCAACATATTAAGCAACCATCCCCCAAAATGAAAATTGCGCTCTAGAGCCCCCTAGGAAAAAATTATAGACAAAACTGCATGTAACTTCTGTTAGGAATGTCATAGCGACATGAAACAAAAACTCCTATGTAGGTCTGACTTAGACCCAATATTCATACACTCACTTCTTTCACCCAAAATCTACAGGAAGTTGGCAAAAACCCCTTAAAAATAAAATTTTCGCAAAAGATGCAATTTTTGCCTCTTTGCGCTGTAATTTGACCACTTTAAAATGCTTCAAAAGTCACCAAACTTGGCGCACACATTAGGACTGGCGAATATTGCGATATAATGAAAAAAACAAACCCCAAAACTCAGAATTGCGCTCTAGCGCTATTTTTGAATAAAAACTGCTCCTAGGAAGAAAACACAGACAAAATTGCTTGTAACTTCCGGTAAGAATGTCGGAGAGACATGAAACAAAAACCTCTATGTAGGTCTCGCTTAGACCTACATTTCATAGATTGACAAACCCCAACAAAAATCAACAGGAAGTTTGCAATCCCCCCTTCAAAACAAAAGTTTTGTAAAAACCGGTCACCTATCTTCAAACATTATCTCCTCTGAGTGCGTTTTTTGGTTTTGGCTTCAAACTCGCACAGGAGAGAGATTGAACTCTTCTGATTAAAAGTATAGAACAGAGTTTTGATAAGTTCTCAGGTTTTGATTTTACGCACCTTCAAAGAACCCCTGTGCAAAGTCTCCTAAAAAATGTCATTTTTGCCTCTTTGAGCTGTTATTTGACCCCCTTAAAATGCTTCTAAATTCACCAAACTTGACACACACATCAGGTCTGGCAAAAATTGCGATCTGATGCAAAAACCTAACCTCAAAACTCTAAATTGCGCTCTACCGCCCCCCTAGGAATACAACACGGACAAACTGCTCCTAGGAAGAAAACACAGACAAAACTGCTTGTAACTTCTGGTAGGAATGTCAGAGAGACATGAAACAAAAAACATTATGTAGGTCTCACTTAGACCTACATTTTAATAATCAACATACTTTAGCAAAAATCAACAGGAAGTTTAATATTTTCACTTCAATACAACAACTGCATTACTTTCACAATGCATTAGATTCTCAAAATAGTGGCTCCAAGGCGTCTTCTAACGCTTATCCGGCCATGGGTCTCGGGGGCAGCAGCCAAAGGCGGACCCGACCAACGCTGCTTGCAGCTTTAATTTATTTTAAATCTGTAATACTAATTATCGGGGGCTTTGTGGCGGTTATCATCTATGTTTATCGTTTCATTCTTATTCATGGTCATGGATTATTTGTTTCAGCATATGCTCAACAAGATTAAGGAACAGGGTCCATTTACGCCATTCAACGAGTGAAAAACAGAGCTGATATAAGACTACCTTTTCTACATGTCAAACAAAAATGATTCACTCACACCATTTATTTTACAATTCTGTTAATTTACCAAAACCAAATGCGTATAAATCAGCGGTTCTTAACCTTGTTGATGGTACCGAACCCCACCGGTTTTAATAAGCACATTAACCGAACCCTTTTTAGTGAAAAATAAAATGTTTTTTTTATTTTCAAATTCAAGACAAAGTTATATGTTTTTTTTTTTTAAATAGTGCACAACATGAACCATGCATGAACATCACCTTGTTCAAAAAACAAAACCAACACAGTGCATGAACTCACAACAAATGACACACTTGCAAATTAGATGTAAAATTAGAGGGACCGTTGTTTGGGGGGTATCCATAATACTTAGACTTCCTTTTTATTGTCATTCAAATGTTAACTTTACAGTTTAGATACCCCGACAGGGAGATGTTTTTATTTCCACGATTGATTTATTGATTGAATGACACTTTTTTTAGTAGATTGCACAGTACAGTACATATTCCGTACAATTGACCACTAAATGGTAACACCCCAATAAGTTTTTCAACTTGTTTAATTAAGTCGGGGTCTACGTTAATCAATTCATGGGTCTGGTGTGGGAACGTAGATCGACCGGTAAATTGAGAGCTTTGCCTTCCGGCTCAGCTCCTTCTTCACCACAACGGATCGATACAGCGTCCGCAATACTGAAGACGCCGCACCGAACCGCCTGTCGATCTCACCATCCACTCTTCCCCCACTCGTGAACAAGACTCCTAGGTACTTGAACTCCTCGTTCCCATCCTCACCTATGGTCATGAGCTTTGGGTCATGACCGAAAGGATAAGATCACGGGTACAAGCGGCCGAAATGAGTTTCCTCCGCCGGGTGGCGGGGCTCTCCCTTAGAGATAGGGTGAGAAGCTCTACCATCCGGGAGGAGCTCAAAGTACAGCCGCTGCTCCTCCACATCGAGAGGAGCCAGATGAGGTGGTTCGGGCATCTGGTCAGGATGCCACCCGAACGCCTCCCGAGGGAGGTGTTAAGGGCACGTCCAACTGGTAGGAGGACACGGGGAAGACCCAGGACACGTTGGGAAGACTATGTCTCCCGGCTGGCCTGGGAACGCCTCGGGATCCCCCTGGGAAGAGCTAGACGAAGTGGCTGGGGAGAGGGAAGTCTGGGCTTCCCTGCTTAGGCTGCTGCCCCCACGACCCGACCTCGGATAAGCGGAAGAAGATGGATGGATGGGTCTGGTGTGTCTTGAACACAGCGGAGGAGGCTCAGCTGAACCCCTGAGGCAGACTCACCGAACCCCTAGGGCAGTGGTTCTTAACCTGGGTTCGATCGAACCCTAGGGGTTCGGTGAGTCGGCCTCAGGGGTTCGGCAGAGGTCAAAACACACCCGACTCATTGTGTAAATACAAACTTACGGATACGGAAACAGCTGACTGATTTGCAGGTGGGTATTTTGTTGTGAGTTTATGCACTGTGTTGGTTTTGTTGTTTGAACAAGGTGATGTTCATGCACGGTTCATTTGGTGCACCACTAAAAAAAACATGGTAACACTTTAGTATGGGGAACATATTCACCATTAATTAGTTGCTTAATAACATGCAAATTAGTAACATATTGGCTCTTAACTAGTCATTATTAAGTACTTATTAATGCCTGATTCGGCATGGCCTTATTATAGTATAACCCTAACCCTGACACTAACCCTAACCAAATAACTCTAAAATAAGTCTTTATCACTTAGAATATGTTCCACTTCTCTCCAAATAACTAAATGAAATCTTTGTTACTTGTAATGTGTCCCCCATTCTAGAGTGTTACCAAAAACATCTAACTTTGTCTTGAATTTGAAAAAAAACAAGATTTTTTTTTCACTAAAGAAGGGTTGGGTGAATGCGCATATGAAACTGGTGGGGTTCGATACCTCCAACAAGGTTAAGAACCACTGCCCTGGGGTTCGATCGAACCCAGGTTAAGAAGCACCGGTATAAATATTACAGGCTTTTTGGTGGACAGACAAAGAAGGCATTATTACATACTTGGATGCTGCTTGGCAAAATGCAGCCATGGTTCTGGTGCTACCTTGTGGAGTATCGATCAGTTTGATGGTCCATTGATCCTGATGTGCAAGAGAAGTATTTAGGACTGATGTTCCATCATCCTTTTTGTTTTGCTTTATATAAACTCTTTATGGTACTCACCATCACCACGCCATCAGTCTGTGTGTTGGAGCGGCTCAGTTTGTGGCCAGGAACACTCAGGTCAACGGAGAACCTGTGGCCAAGCAACTCATGGTGCCTGGGGATTATGGGAGGGGACACGAGCAAATTTGTGTTCGGGACTCGGACGGGAGGACGAGGGGCTAGTGGCGGTTTATGTGTTCCTTTGTCAACGGCATCTTTAAGACTTCCTTGAGCCCTGAGGGGGTTTGGCGGCTCAGGCTGAGACTGAGGCAGTTGTTCATTGGACAAAAAATCAATATCCTCGTAAATATGCGATTCATCTTCAGTCAGAGATTCTGAGGGGGTGAAGATGTTTGCATTTTGTCTTTGGATGGTTTTACGAGGTGGTACAGGTGGTGGTCCAAGAGATTGGCGATTTGTTGGTCCATAGGATGGGTGATGTGGCGATCCACGTGGTAGGAAGTATGGTGGTGCAGATGGCTCCATTACATTATATTCTAGTCAAGGGTCTAGAATAATTCATTGTGGGAAACACTGCAAGAAAGTATCAGATGATCAGATCTTGAGACAGCAATTTATGACAGAAGCTGAGGCTCTTGATCATGGGTGTCCAAATTGTGGCCCGGGGGCCATTTGCAGCCCAAAATACGGTACTGGCCAAAAGTTTTGACACAGCTTCTCCTCATTCAATGTGTTTTCTTTATTTTCATGACTATTTATATTGTAGATTGTCACATCAAAACTATGAATGAACACATGTGGAGTTATGTACTTAAACAAAGGTGAAATAACTGAAAACATGTTATATATTCTAGTTTCTCCAAAATAGCCACCCTTTGCTCTTATTACTGCTTTGCACACTCTTGGCATTCTCTCGATGAGCTTCAACCACACCATTTCAGGTGACCACCTCTTGAAGCTCATCCAGAGAATGCCAAGAATGTGCAAAGCGGTAATCAGAGCAAAGGGTGGCTATTTTGAAGAAACTAGAATACAAAACATTCATAGTTTTGATGTCTTCAGTGAAAATCTACAAACCCCGTTTCCATATAAGTTGGGAAATTGTGTTAGAGGTAAATATAAACGGAATACAATGATTTGCAAATCCTTTTCAACCCATATTCAGTTGACTATGCTACAAAGACAACATATTTGATGTTAAAACGGAGACACGTTTTTTTTTTTTGCATTTAATCATTAATTTTAAAAATTTGATGCCAGCAACATCTGACAAAGAAGTTGGGAAAGGTGGCAAAAAATACTGATAAAGTTGAGGAATGCTCATCAAACACTTATTTGGAACATCCCACAGTTGTGCAGGCTAATTGGGAACAGGTGGGTGCCATGATTGGGTATAAAACAGCTTGCATGAAATGCTAAGTAATTCACAAACAAGGATGGGGCGAGGGTCACCAATTTGTAAGCTAATTGTCGAACAGTTTTAGAACAACATTTCTCAACGAGCTATTGCAAGGAATTTAGGGATTTTACCATCTACGGTCCGTAAAATCATAAAAAAGTTCAGAGAATCTGGAGACATCACTGCACGTAAACGATGATGTTACGGACTTTTGATCCCTCAGGCAGTACTGCATCAAAAACCGACATCAGTGTGTAAAGGATATCACCACATGGGCTCAGGAACACTTCATAAAACCACTGTCAGTAACTACAGTTGGCCGCTACATCTGTAAGTGCAAGTTAAAACACTACTATGCGAAGCCAAACCCATTTATCAACAATATCCTGAAACGCCGCCGGCTTGGCTGGGCCCGAGCTCACCTAAGATGGACTGATGCAAAGTGGAAAAGTGTTCTGTGGTCTGATGAGTCCACATTTCAAATTTTATTTGGAAACAGAGGACGTGGTGTCCTCCAGAACAAAGAGGAAAATAACCATTCGGATTGTTATAGGCGCAAAGTTCAAAAGCCAGCATGTGTGATGGTATGGGGGTGTATTAGTGCCCAAGGCATGGGTAATTTACACATCTGTGAAAGCACCATTAATGCTGAATGGTCCATACAGGTTTTGGAGCAACATATGTTGTCATCCAAGCAACGTTATCATGGAACCCCCTGCTTATTTCAGCAAGACAAGTGTTACAACAGCGTGGCTTCATAATAAAAGAGTGTGGGTACTTTCCAGACCTGTCTCCCATCGAGAATGTGTGGCGTATTATGAAGCGTAAAATACGACAGCGGAGAACCCGGACTGTTGAACGACTGAAGCTCTACATAAAACAAGAATGGGAAAGAATTCCACTTTCAAAGCTTCAACAATTAGTTTCCTGAGTTCCCAAACGTTTATTGAGTGTTGTTAAAAGAAAAGGTGATGTAACACAGTGGTGAACATGCCCTTTCCCAACTACGTTGGCACATGTTACAGTCATGAAATTCTAAAAAAATAACGTTTATGAGTGTGAACATCAAATATCTTGTCTTTGTAGCATATTCAAGTGAATATGGGTTGAAAAGGATTTGCAAATCATTGTATTCTGTTTATATTTACATGTAACACAATTTCCCAACTAATATGGAAATAGGGTTTTTATTAGATATGCCGGCCCTCAGACACATTTTTTTTCTCTAAATGTGGCCCCCGAGTCAAAATAATTGTTCAGGCCTGGTTTTGAACATTAAAAATATTAAAATTCCCCACCATGCTTTAATTTTTTTAGTGCGCGGCCCTCGATGGAAAAAGTTTGGACACCCTTCTCTTGATTAATCAGTAACAGCATTTCAAATCTTACCAGGAATGTTGCAGGGCGCCAATGTCTGGACTATTCTGTGTTGTTTATTCTGTGTTGTTTACATGTTTAAAAAAACATGTTTTGTTGACATGTTTAAAAACATGGCAGCCACATGAAAGACGCACAATTTTAAGGAAATATTACAACTTCCAATGTAGTAGTATCTCATACAATTTCAGACGGGCAAAGTATGACAAACGCGTAGCCACGTATTAAAAACAGCATTAGATTAGAAGACTTGAAAGAAATAAGATTAGTAACTTACATTGAAGCGGGCTCGGGGTCACGTGCCTCAGAGACTAGCAGCACATCACGCTCGGCGAGTCGAACCTGAACACTTGTTTGCTTTTTCTTGGCTCCTCCCACTTCCGCCCCCTGTCCACAACAATGACAATACTTCCTCTAGTGGAGGATTACTAGTATTACACCGGGCAAAAGCAGGGCCAGCCATTGAAATACTGTACTTAAAGGCCTACTGAAAGCCACTACTACCGATAACGCAGTCTGATAGTTTATATATCAATGATGAAATATTACAACACATGCCAATATGGCCTTTTTAGTTTACTAAATTGCAATTTAAATTTTTGCGCGAAACATCCTGTTGAAAATGTCGCGGAATGATGACACGTATGATGACGCGTGCGCATGACGTCACGCATTGTAGCGGACATTTTGTTCCAGCCCCAATCACAGATATGTCGTCTGATTTAATCGCATAATTCCACAGTACTCGGGACATCTGAGTTGCTGAATCTTTTGCAATTTGTTTAATGAATAATGGAGACGTCAAAGAAGAAAGATGTAGGTGGGAAGCGGTGTATTGGGGCCGCCTTTAGCAACACAAACACAGCCGGTGTTGCCTTGTTTACATTCCAGAAAGATGATGGTGAAGCTTTACTATGGAACAGAGCGGTCGAGCGTACATGGTTCCCTACCACATGTCAACCTGCAGGTTTTGGTGAGAAAATGGTGGTAATAAGTCGGCACTTACCATAGACATGAGCGGAGAGCTTGCGTCTTTCCTCGTGCACCTGTCGAAGAGGCAGCTGCGGACTCTCTTGCCTCCTCCGGCCGGCCACCCCCAAACGTGGGATGGAGGAGGGGAGAAAAAAAATCTCAACCTGGCCCGAATGGCTGTCTTCACTTCGCCTCGCCGAGAAGCGTGGCTTCCCTCAGAGACACTGGCGGTCACCACACTCGTGCCCACACCCCTCCGACTTTTGCTAAAACACTAGTAACACAATAAGCAGATAAGGGATTTTCCAGAATTATCCTAGTAAATTTGTCTAATAACATCTGAATCGCTCTGCAGTCTTTTTTTTTTCCATAGTCCTTCACTCTCACTTTCCTCATCCACGAATCTTTCATCCTCGCTCAAATTAATAGGGAAATCGTCGCTTTCTCGGTCCGAATCGCTCTCGCTGCTGGTGGCCATGATTGTAAACAATGTTCAGATGTGAGGAGCTCCACAACCCGTGACGTCACGCGCACATCGTCTGCTACTTCCGGTACAGGCAAGGCTTTTTTATTAGCGAGCAAAAGTTGTGAACTTTATCGTGGATGTTCTCTACTAAATCCTTTCAGCAAAAATATGGCAATATGATCAAGTATGAGACAGAATGGACCTGCTATCCCCGTTTAAATAAGAACATCTAATTTCAGTAGGCCTTTAAAAAAAAAAAAATAATAATAATTACAAACATCACTAATGTGTCATGCTTTGGTTGATCTTTTTGATTACCTTGTTTGCCATTTCATCCCAGGAAAGATTAGGCTCAAGAATGGAACCTAAATAGGTGACCTCATCTTTCCTGGTGATAACAACGTCACTCACTTTTATAGTGAAGCCACTGACCTTCTTAAGATTGATGTGGGACCCAAATAAGATGGAATGCGTTTTACGTAAGTGTATGGATAGTATGTTGTCAGCGAGCCAGGTGCAAATACTAAGGACTTCAGCATGTTCAGCTGCATTCGGGCGGAAGGCGGGGTACACCCTGGACAAGTCGCCACCTCATCACAGGGCCAACACTGATAGACAGACAACATTCACACTCACATTCACACACTAGGGACCATTTAGTGTTTTTTTCTTAAGTCAAACTTGATGCATGTTTTGTAGTAAACGATTTAAAGATAAATATATTGTTCAATTGCAACTTTTATCGAGAACAGGGCCCCAGTGACACTGCCTTTTCAGTGCCACAGGAGCCAGTGAGATAATGAGGGGGTCAGGTTCCTACACTGCAAAAACTGAAATCTAAGTAAGATTGAATGTATCAAATAAGGGTGATATTTGCTTATTTTCTGTCTGATTAGATCATTCTTCTCACTAAGCAGACATCATCGCACCAAGTGTGTGCTCTTTCAGTCAATTAGTGCGCATATAAACAGCCCCCCGGCCAAATTTTTTATTACTTTATCTTGGAATAATTTATCTGAATGTCCATGAACTATTTTCGTTAAATTGTTTGAAATGTCACATTTTAAATGTTTAAATATTAACCGTCAGTTCTTCCGTACTGTGCCAACTGTACTACTATAGGAGTATCTATGTTCGATTGTCTCATTCACAATAAAACAGCATAGTCCATTATGAGACCCAATGATTTTTTTTTCATGCTTGAAATAAGTAATCATTACTTTGAAAAAGTACTTTTATACTTGTGTTAATGACACAGCTTTGCAACAGTTGATATTCCAGTTTCAAGCATCCATCCATCCATTCATTTTCTACCGCTTATTCCCTTTCGGGGTTTCGGGGGGTGCTGGCGCCTATCTCAGCTACAATCGGGCGGAAGGCGGGGTACACCCTGGACAAGTCGCCACATCATCGCAGGGCCAACACAGATAGACGGACAACATTCACACTCACATTCACACACTAGGGCCGATTTTTTTTTAGTATTGCCAATCAACCTATCCCCAGGTGCATGTCTTTGGAGGTGGGAGGGGCCTATCCCCAGGTGCATGTCTTTGGAGGTGGGAGGGGCCTATCCCCAGGTGCATGTCTTTGGAGGTGGGAGGGGCCTATCCCCAGGTGCATGTCTTTGGAAATGGGAGGGGCCTATCCCCAGGTGCATGTCTTTGGAGGTGGGAGGGGCCTATCCCCAGGTGCATGTCTTTGGAGGTGGGAGGAAGCCGGAGTACCCGGAGGGAACCCACGCATTCACGGGGAAAACATGCAAACTCCACACAGAAAGATCCTCAGCCTGGAATTGAACCCAGGACTGTAGGACTTTTGTATTGTGAGGCAGACGCACTAACCCCTCTGCCACCGTGAAGCCAGTTTCAAGCATGTTTTACTCAATATAGGTCATCAAATCTCAGCAACAAGCTGTAATAACTTACTGAGATCATTTAGGACCAAAACACTTAAAACAAGTAAAACACTCTGACATAATATCTGCTTAGTGAGAAGAATTATCTAATCAGACAGAAAATAGGCAAATATCACCCTTATTTAAGATATTTACTCTTACTTAGATTTCAGTTTTTGCAGTGTAATGTTGTGACCACTGAAATATACACAACCATTTGTTACCGTACAAATACTATAATTAAAAAAAAGGTACACTTTCATTAAGTGTAATCACTTCCTCGTCTGATGAAAACAAAGCCGCTGCACTCCTTCATCAGGAATGTTATCGAACAGGTTGGTACCAGGTTTCTACGGATGATTCTTTCGTTCTCTGTCCAAAGGCCTTCCTCAGCAGGAAGCAATGTCCTCCACACTCCATATCCATACACTAAAGTGTCATGAGGCCACGGCCCGTCACTGAATGTGTCACAAAGGTGCAATGTGGAGGCCGCACACCCAGCAGGGGGTATGGAGGAGGAGAGTAAGCAAATGAAAATGCATCCCAACCAAACCACTCCTCGCATTTCACCTCAAAATACCGACAGCGGATTTGTTGCCTACGCCGCCGTCATCCCTGTTGTCGTCCTCACACTGATTGGATTTTTGGCAGCCTTGGTAAGAACCTGTACCTATCTTCTTCTTTGGTGGTCAATCACATGACTGCATCGATGTTTGCACACCCTCAGGTTCTTTATATCAAAAGGAGAATGAGGTGAGATGTATTTTTTTGTTGCTATACTCACAATACTTGAAGATTATTCAAAGACAGTCATTCTGGACATTCTTTGCGTCAGGTTAGACGAGCTCCGCCACAGACTGATTCCGGTGTACAGTTACGACCCTGCAGAGGAAGTCCATGCCTGGAAACATGGTGCACCGGACGGCGAGGAAGAGTTGGCTGTAGGAAATATTTAGCAGCAATGATAACATACTGTATTTTTCAGACTATAAAGCAGACTTAAAATCCTTCCCTTTTCTTATAAATCGTCAATACACTTTATAACCCGGTGCGCCTAATGTACGGAATAATTCTGGTTGTGCTTACCGACCTCGAAGCAATTTTATTTGGTACATGGTGTAATGAAAAGTGTGAACGGTAGATGGCAGTCAGACATAAGAGATACATGTAGACTGCAAAATGACGCCAGTAAACACCACCAAAACATCATATGTTCCACTGAAGATAAAAAACATTACACACGGCACTCAAAAATCCGTCAAAATCAGGGGTCTCAAACTCACTTCACCTGGGGGCCACTGGACGCAGAGTCTGGGCCCCATGATAAGATTTCTTAAAAATGTTTTAGCATATTCCTTAGCATGTCTAGTTGTATAATGACGTTTCAAATTGTATCTCTTGTGCAATGCAACTTTCTCTGTGCAAATAAGATATATTGACCTGTGTTCAACAAAGACATATTGCATCTCCCACTTTTCCTGGAATTATCTTTGCTCATCACTAACCCTTCTCTTCACTGAAGGCTTTGAAAAAGACATGTTTGGGGTTGTGGAATATATTTGTATTTAGCCCACGCACAAAGAATAATGTTATTTCTGCAATGTGTGTCGTTTCGCTTTTCCTCTCTACAGCAACACGGCGGTCGACAGATAATAGTACCGGGATAGCGAGCGCAAAAAAGTGAGTATTATCCAGTATGTATATGTAGTGTTCATCGTGTGAGGCAATGCAAATTAAAAAATAACAAAAAAAAAATAATAATGGTTTGAATTGGTCCAGGTTATTGGGACTGCTATTACTGACGGACAGGTGTCGCGGTGTGACTGCAGCCAGGCACGTAAGAAAACCCTCGCCTCCATGGCAACGTCACTCATTTGCCGCTTTTCCACTAATGCAGGGGTAGGCAACCCAGAACGTTGAAAGAGCCATTTTGGAGCCAAATAACACAACGCTGTCAAGCGCCATTCATATAAAAATTACGGGCCGCACTAACATTAAACTTTCATATTAAGGTGGGGGCCGCAAAAAAACGTCTCGCGGGCTGCGTGTCTAAGACCCCTGGTCAAAATGTTTTAGTATGACTTTGAAGCCGCACCGCTTGATGGATTGTCGACCCTTTAAGGTCACCGTAGTCAGAGATACAAGTGTTACTATGGTGTGTGTATAAGGACAACAAAATGGCGCCGCCAATATTATGCAAAATGAACTTCTTAGGTACCTGTTGATCTGTACTTGGGATCTGCATGAGTATGAGAATATGATCAGCTCATCTAGAATCTTCTGCCCTGCAGGAACTGCTGTGCAAGGAGGGAATATCCACTTATATCAGACCAATGGTGTAATGAGAAACAACAACTACATGTTGAAGAGAAAAGAAGGTAAAAATGTGTCCATAATATTTAAGGCATATTCATTACTATATGGCTGTCTAATGTGCTCAAAAATATTGAGACGAGGGTGGAAAAATACCAGGAGTATTCAAAGTTAAGGAAAATTGATGGGAATATACAGTATTTGGGGAAATCAGTGCAAGTATTAACCAGAAATGTCAGGTTTGCCTGTATAGTAAGCTGAAGGGCAATGCTGAAATTAAAAACTGTATTATCTACTGGGGTATACGTGTAATACACATGCAGCAACGTTCTAGGCAAGTGTGTCCAAAACTTTTACCGGTACTAGGAAGGATTGGGTCGGGCTGTGGGAACACAGACTGGAGCGATTTCTGATTTGAATCGCAAAATGGATCTCATCTTGGAGAAGCTTGCTGAGAAGGAATAATGAAATTGGAATTGGAGAATCCAGCACGGACACACAGAGAAGGCAAATCACTATTTAGTCATCTCGAGAAAAACAACATCTTAATCTACAATTTGACTCTGTCGAATGGCCTTGAGGCAATCAGGAACAGGCTTGTTCTGAAGAACTCCCCCGAGGACTCCTCAAAGATGGACGCTTTTGACCTTCCTTTTTTTCCAACAACACCTGGTGTCGAACTTGAGATCGGCCCCAGTCCACAAAAACATTCCACATCTCACCCAAGTTAATTGGGCATACATGCACGCACACGCCCCTCCCCAAATCAACGCCTTCACCACCGCTTAATTCCTCTGGGGTTGTGGATGGCTGAGTAGCACTTTATAGTAGCAACTCTGTTGCAAGTTGGTGTGATTACATGTACCATGTTTATGTGTGCCATGCTATGTGAGGTTTTTTCCTTGGACTCAGTCTGGACCCCTCCTGAGGGTCTAGCCTTAGACTGATATTTATTTTACTCTTCCCCCTCTCCCAATGTCACCTTTTTCTCACCTTTTTAAGGAGCGCCATAAGCGGCTGATCCGTTGGCGGTCCCGTCTTGTCCACCCCATTAACGTATGTCTGCTCTAGCGGGACTGTGCCGAAAATGTCATTTCAGTTCTTATGTGTCTTGTACATGGTCAGAATGGACAAAATAAAGCTGCTGCTGCTGTCTGCTGTCTACTAGATGTATTTCATGAGAAAGAATTAATAAAAATGTACCATTAAATCACTCAACATGCACATTGATAGATGGGTTGTATCATTATATATATTAAACTTATACACACTATCACACACAAGCATATATACATATATTTAAAATACTGTAAAACTTTAAACATTTCCCTTTAACATCTCTGGTGTGTCACCACAGAACCCTGACCTCAACACTAATAAACTCTTAGGGGATGAACAACAGTAGCTTGTGAGCAGACAGGACCTCTCTCACTGACCAACACGCCGGACTGTAGTCAGCTGGAGGCGTGTCGTAATGAAATTAAACAATGGACGTCCGCTAATTTTTTGCAACTTAACGCCAAAAAAACGGAAATGCTGATTATCGGTCCTGCTAGACACCGACCTCTATTTAATAATACAACTTTAACATTTGACAACCAAATAATAAAACAAGGTGACTCGGTAAAAAAATCTGGGTATTATCTTCCACCCAACTCTCTCCTTTGAGTCACACATTAAAAGCGTTACTAAAACGGCCTTCTTTCATCTCCGTAATATCGCTAAAATTCGCTCCATTTTGTCCACTAAAGACGCCGAGATCATTATCCATGCGTTTGTTACGTCTCGTCTCGATTACTGTAACGTATTATTTTCGGGTCTCCCCATGTCTAGCATTAAAAGATTACAGTTGGTACGAAATGCAGCTGCTAGACTTTTGACAAGAACAAGAAAGTTTGATCACATTACGCCTGTACTGTATATACCTTTATATACATATATACATACATATATACCTATACTGTATATACCTCTATATACATATATACATACATATATACCTATACTGGCTCACCTGCACTGGCTTCCTGTGCACTTAAGATGTGACTTTAAGTATAAAATACTACACGGTCTAGCTCCAGCCTATCTTGCCGATTGTATTGTACCATATGTCCCGGCAAGAAATCTGCCTTCAAAAGACTCCGGCTTATTAGTGATTCCTAGAGCCCCAAAAAAGTCTGCGGGCTATACAGCGTTTTCCGTTCGGGCTCCAGTACTCTGGAATGCCCTCCCGGTAACAGTTCGAGATGCTACCTCAGTAGAAGCATTTAAGTCCCACCTTAAAACTCATCTGTATACTCTAGCCTTTAAATAGACCTCCTTTTTAGACCAGTTGATCTGCCGCTTCTTTTCTTTCACCTATGTCCCCTCCTCCCTTGTGGAGGGGGTCCGGTCCGATGACCATGGATGAAGTACTGGCTGTCCAGAGTCGAGACCCAGGATGGACCGCTCGTCGGGACCCAGGATGGACCGCTCGCCTGTGTATCGGTTGGGGACATCTCTACGCTGCTGATCCGCCTCCGCTTGAGATGGTTTCCTGTGGACGGGACTCTCGCTGCTGTCTTGGATCCGCTTGAACTGAACTCTCGCGGCTGTGTTGGAGCCACTATGGATTGAACTTTCACAGTATCATGTTGGACCCGCTCGACATCCATTGCTTTCGGTCCCCTAGAGGAGGGGGGGGGGGGGGGGGGTCGCCCACTTCTGATGTCCTCTCCAAGGTTTCTCATAGTCAGCATTGTCACTGGCGTCCCACTGGATGTGAATTCTCCCTGCCCACTGGGTGTGAGTTTTCCTTGCCCTTTAGTGGGTTCTTCCGAGGATGTCGTAGTCGTACTGATTTGTGCAGTCCTTTGAGACATTTGTGATTTGGGGCTATATAAATAAACATTGATTGATTGATTGACCTCTGACCTCACAAATGTTTCACTAGATAAAAGTGACCACAGACGCGCTCTAACCCAGGTGTGCCCATTACGTCGATCGCGAACTAGCGGTCGATGGCGGAGGGTGTGTCGGCCCATCGCCAAAAAAATAGACCTAAAAATTAGCGATAACCAATCTTCGCCAAGACGTCACGTTCGTCACTTGATTGACATCCACGGCACCCGAGGGTCTTGTGAGATGACGCTGGCTGCTGCCAGTACATTATTAAGAAAAAACGACCGACAGGAAGGCGAGAAACACTCTATATTTCAAGACTCTCGCGCCGTACCTGCCGTCAAAACTCTAAAGACGGACTGCACAGTTCCATCCATCCATCCATTTTCTACCGCTTATTCCCTTTTGGGGTCGCGGGGGCGCTGGCGCCTATCTCAGCTACAATTGGGCGGAAGGCGGGGTACACCCTGGACATCGCAGGGCCAGCACAGATAGACAGACAACATTCACACTCACATTCACACACTAGGGACCATTTAGTGTTGCCAATCAACCTATCCCCAGGTGCATGTCTTTGGAGGTGGGAGGGGCCTATCCCCAGGTGCATGTCTTTGGAGGTGGGAGGAAGCCGGAGTACCCGTAGGGAACCCATGCATTCACGGGGAGAACATGCAAACTCCACACAGAAAGATCCCGAGCCTGGATTTGAACCCAGGACTGCAGGACCTTCGTATTGTGAGGCAGACGCACTAACCCCTCTCCCACCGTGAAGCCTGCACAGTTCCTATCATCACAATAAAAGCGCTGCTTCCTCCTGCCTACGCTAACAAAATAAGAGTCTCAGAAAGGTAGTCCACACAAGCTAGCAAGCTACGGAGTTTTGCGCCAATTTATTTCTTGTAAAGTGTATAAAAAGGCGTATGGAAGTTGGACAAATGAGATGGCAAAAAGCAACCACTTTCATGTGGTATTGGACAGAAAGGAGGACTTTTTTTCTCCTCCGTTTTGAAAATGTGGACGTTATCATCACTACTGTCTGATTCCAATCCATGCAAGTCATCAGAATCAGGTAATACACAAACTTATATTCTTGTCTTCATAAAAGAAATGAATCTATGTGTGTTAAACATGCTTGTATTATCATTAAACACCTTTAACTTGTTCACAAAAATGTCTCTTTCATAAATAAATAAATATAAATGATATATTTGAATGAGGTAGATCCCTTCCACTTGGTCAATTGAAAAGTAGCTCGCCTGCAGAAATAGTGTGGGCGCCCCTGCTCTAAGATCTTGAGTTGAGTAGAGACATACATCTGACATTTTGCCTTCCTATACACGTGACGCTAAAGCTTTTGTCCGTACTGTAAGTGTGCCATAAAAGGTAACAGATACACTGCAAAAACTGAAATGTAAGTATGATTAAATATCTCAAATAAGGGTGTTATTTGCTTATTTTATGTCTAATAGGATAATTATTCTCACTAATGTTAGAGGGTTTTACTTGTTTTAAGTGTTCTGGTCCTAAATGATGTCAGTAAGATATTACAGCTTGTTGCTGAGATTTGATGACTTATATTGAGTAAAACATGCTTGAAACTGGAATATCAACTTTTGCAAAACTGTGTCATCAACACAAGTCTGAAACTGCTTTTTCAAAGTAATAATTACTTATATCAAGCATGAACAAAAAAATAATGATTTTGACACTACTGTGTCTCATAATTAAAACAAATGACAGCCAAATTGACTTTGCTGTTTGATTTTGAATGAAACAAGAGAAAATACGGTTGGCACAGAACAGTAAACTGTTAATATTTCAACATTTAACATGTGACATTTTAAACTATTTGGAACAGAAATCGTTCAAGCACATTCAGGTAAATTCTTCAAAATAACAATAAAAAATGTGTGTCTGTATATATATATATATATATATATATATATATATATATATATATATTAGGGCTGTGAATCTTTGGGTGTCCCACGATTCAATTCAATATCGATTCTTGGGGTCACGGTTCGATAATGTATCGATTTTTTTCGATTCGATTCTCGATTCAAAGACGATATTTTTCCCGATTCAAAAGGATTGTGTATTCATTCATTACATAGATTTCAGCAGGATCTACCCCAGTCTGCTGACATGCTAGCAGAGTAGTAGATTTGCAAAAAAAAAAAACGCTTTTATAATTGTAAAGGACAATGTTTTATCAAGTGATTGCAATAATGTAAATTTGTTTTAACTATTAAAGGAAGCAAAAATATGACTTATTTTATCTTTGGGAAAACATTGGACACAGTGTGTTGTCAAGCTTATGAGATGCCATGTAAGTGTAAGCCACTGTGACACTTTTGTTCTTTTTTTTATTTTTATAAATGGCTAATGATAATGTCAATGAGTGATTTTTAATCACTGCTATGCTGAAATTATAACTAATATTGATACTGTTGTTGATAATATTCATTTTTGTTTTGTTGTTCTGTGTGGTGTTTGTGTCTCCTCTCAATTGCTCTGTTTATTGTAGTTCTGAGTGTTGCTGGCTCAGCTTTGCTCTTGGAATTGGATTGCATTGTTATGGTATTGCTGTGTATTGTTTTGTTGGATTGATAAAAAAAAAAAAAAAAAAAAAAAAAAATTTTAAATGAGAATCAATTCTGAATCGCGATTCATATTTGAATAAATTTTTTCCCACACCCCTATTAAGTACATAAATGTGTTCATTCATAGTTTGGATGCCTTCAGTGACAATCTATAATGAAAATAGTCATGAAAATAAAGAAAAGGCATTGAATGAGAAGGTGTGTCCAAACCATCAGTGTGTACTGTATGCCACATCTGCTGTGTTGTCAGTGTGTTCTGCGGATTGATTAAAAAAAAAAAAAAAATTAAAAAAAAAAAAAAAAAATCGATTTAAAAAAAAAAATGAGAATCGATTCTGAATCGCACAACGTAAACGATTTGATTCGTATTCGAATCGATTTTTTCCCACACCCTTTATATATATATATATATATATATATATATATATATATATATATATATATACATATACATATACAGTATATATATATATACACATATATATATATATATATATATGTGTATATATATATATGTATATATATATATATACACATATATATATATATATATACACATATATATATACACACACATATATATACACATATATATATATATATATATATATATATATATATATACACATATATACAGTATATATATATACACACACATATATATATATATATATACACACATATATATATATTTGTCATGCTTCCTCAAAAGAAGAGTGCACAGATGGAGAATGACATAGAGGAAATACGGAAGTCGCTAAACTTCATGTCAGGGGACCTGGCTAGCGTCTCCCAGCAGCTAAGCAAGCTCACGGAGCTTGTAGATGAAGTGAGGAAACTCAAAGAAATAATTCGACAAAAAGACAAGACAATAACGGATCTTGAAAGGAGAGTCGAGAACTTGGAGCAGTACACAAGGATGGAAGATGTCATCATCACGGGACTAAACATCAGACCGCGCTCGTATGCCCGAGCTGCTGCGGCGGGCAGGAATGTTGGAGAGGACGCAGAAAGAGAGGATCTGCAAACTCTGGAGGACCAAGTCTTGCAATTTTTGAAAGGAAAAGACATACACGTGGATGCAAATAACATCTCAGCGTGTCATGCGCTGCCACGCAGAGACAAAGCAAAGCCTTCAGTCCTTGTGCGCTTTGTAAACCGGAGACACAAAATGGAATTACTGAGACAAGGAAGAAAGTTGAAGGGATCTGCGGTGTATATCAACGAGCATCTGACCAAGAAAATATCGGATATAGCACGGGAAGCACGGATCCTGAGGAAAAACAATAAGATTGGAGCCACATGGACAAGAAACTGCAAGGTTTTCATTCAGCTGAATGGATCTACACCGGAGCAAGCTAAAATAATACTGGTGAGAGAACTTGAAGACCTTGAACAGTTCAGATAATGTCGATTGTTCAATTTTTTTTCGACAGTTACAATTGCACTTTTGTCGAGCTCATTTTTTTGATCGTTCTATTTTTGATGAGGACAGCTACAGTGAGATTTTTGATGAGATTATTTTTGGAATTCTCACACTATTTTTGTTGTTTTTTTTACTTTTTCTTACCTTGGACTATAGAGGCATATACCCAACACCACGCATAAAACCGTGTGGACAACCAACATGATGACAGAAGAACAAATGAGCTGCACAAAATTCAAGTCTTTCAACTTTCATGATCATAAATGCTATGAGTTAGAAAATTACATTGACCCAGATATTCACTTCTATCAGGACGCTAATGTGGACTGTGAGTATTATACTGAAGAACAGTTGAATTCAAATGTTGAAATGGAAGGCTTTTCAGTCATTCATTTTAACAGCAGGAGTCTTTACAGTAACTTTTCCAAAATTAAAGAGTATCTTAAACAAATACAGCAAAGGTTTACCATAATAGCAATTTCAGAGACTTGGTTGAATGATAGTAAGGAATTACTGGATGGTTTAGAGGGATATGAAATGTTTTGGCAAAACAGGATGAACAAAAGGGGAGGAGGTGTTGTATTGTTTGTGATGTCCTCTCTCAAATGTAGGCTGATTGCTGACATGACAACTGCTATTGACAATCTGATGGAATGTGTAACTATTGAAATCAGTGTTGAAAGATCCAAAAACATATTAATTAGTTGTATTTATAGAACTCCTGGAACATGCATTGATCAATTTAATAAGAAAATGTTCGAGTTATATGAAAAACATAATGATAAGATGATCTTGATTTGTGGTGACTTTAACATTGATTTGATGAAATATAATGATCACATGAAAACCACTGATTTTGTTAATCTTATGTTTAGCTTGAGTTTCTTTCCACTAATTGTAAAACCTAGCAGAATAACAAAGGACAGCCTAACACTAATTGATAATATTTTTATAAATGTATTTGATGGGAAGAGGAAAAGTGGACTCTTACTGACTGATGTAAGTGATCACTTGCCTGTTTTTACAGTGATCCAAATGAACAACGAGCCAAACTTACAAACAAAAAGACAAATAAATATTTTTGTTAGAATAAAATCACCAGAAGCAGTTAATGCATTCAAGGCTGATCTTTTAAATCAAGACTGGCAAAATGTTTTTGTGGAGGATACCAATGAAGCATATGATACATTCCTGGATATATTTCTGACACTTTATGACCATCATTGTCCATTGAGAGAATATAAGCAAAATACTAAAACGAGGGGGAAACCATGGATAACAAGGGGTTTAGTAAAAGCCTGTAAAAAAAAAAAAGACTTTACAAGGAATTTATTAAGAATCGAACAAAGGAAAATGAGGACAAATATAAAAAGTATAAAAACAGATTGACATCTATCATGAGGCTGCAACAAAAAAACTATTATGAACAAGTGCTGCATAAACATAAAAATAATATAATTGAAACCTGGCATGTGCTTAATACTATGATTAAAAAATCTAGCAATAAGGATTTTACAGCATATCTGGTAAAAGATGACAACTCAATTATTGAAAATATAGAAGAAATAGCTGAGGAATTCAATAAGTTTTTTGTGAATGTTGGCCGAAATTTGGCAAAAAATATTAATTTAAAAATGAAGCATGAGAAAAAGTTAAAGCCTGTATCTCACATAAACAATTCAATGTTTCTTGGTGGAGTTTGTGAAAGTGATGTGTCAGAAGTGGTCAGAAAGTTTAAAAATAAAAAAATCTGTGGATGGTAACAACATGGATATGTCACTTGTTAAAGAAGTGATGGATTGTGTCCTGAAGCCGTTTACTTATATATGCAATAAATCTTTATCAACTGGAATTTTTCCTGACAAAATGAAAATCGCAAAAGTTATTCCAATTTATAAAAATGGTGATAAACATATGGTCTCAAATTACAGACCAGTGTCCTTACTACCTCAATTTGCAAAAATTCTTGAGAAATTATTTGTAAATAGACTTGATAGGTTTATTGACAAACATGAGCTATTGAATGACCATCAGTATGGGTTCAGGAGTAATCGATCTACATCTCTAGCGGTGATTGACTTTGTAGAAAACATAGCTACAGCAATAGAAAAAAAGCGACACACCGTTGGAGTATTTATTGACTTATGTAAAGCTTTTGACACAATCGATCATTCCTTACTTCTGCAGAAATTGGAAAAATATGGCATAAGAGGTGTTTCGCAACAGTGGTTAAGTAGTTATTTAAGTAACAGATATCAATACGTGGAAATTAATAAGATTAAATCACAGCCAAGAAGAGTAACTTGTGGTGTTCCACAAGGCTCGGTATTGGGACCTAAGTTATTTATACTCTACCTAAATGATATTTGTTCAGTATCTAATAAATTGAAATTTATTATGTTTGCAGATGATACAAATGTATATTGTTCAGGAGAAGACTTGAAGGAAGTGTTGAGGATAATGGAGGTTGAGTTAATTCAACTAAAAAAATGGTTTGATATTAATAAGTTATCATTAAAAGATAAGAAAACTAAATTTATGGTGTTTAGTGGTGCAAGGACAAATTGTGAAGCAAAATTAAAGTTAAATTATGTAGAAATTGATAGAGTATATGAAACTAAATTCTTGGGAATAATAATTGATCATAAACTGTGTTGGAAACCGCATATTGAATATATAAAAGGAAAAATATCCAAATCTATTGCTATTCTTTATAAAGTAAGACACATGCTGAATAAGACATGCCTGCATATGTTGTATTATTCTTTTATTTTTCCATATTTAACGTATTGTGTTGAAATTTGGGGAAATGTTTATAAAACAAACATAGACCCAATCATAAAACTTCAAAAAAGGGTCATTAGAATAATACACAAAGCCTGCTACTATGAACATACCAATCCCTTATTTATGAGTTCAAATGTGTTAAAATTTTCCGACATTGTGTTTTTAAAAACAATGGAAATTATGTTTCGGGTAAAGAACAACAGCCTTCCAGCTTGTATTCGCAGGCTATTTCATTTAAGAGGAGAAAACTATAATTTACGGGGGATATCGATTTTTGAAATGGGTAAAGCGAGAACAAATATAAAATACAAATGTATTACAGTTTTAGGAGTTAAATTGTGGAACAAGCTCAGTGATGAGCTGAAGACATGCACTTCTTTGGTAAGGTTTAAGAAAACATTGAAAGGTGAAATAATTGAAAATTATAAAATATAGTCACAATTACTTACATCCCATTTATTTTGATTTATTTATTTTTTTATGTTGATGTTCCAGGCAATCTAATTTTCTGTGAAGGTATAGGATAGGCAAATATAAGCTTTGGCTTCAGCCTATTCCTTTTTTGGTCATTCTTTTTCTTTTCTTTTATGTGTAAATGTGCACTATTGTATACATATAACATGTACTGTAAAACTGATCACACACAATGGTTGATTGATTTGATTTGATTGATTATATGACCGAAATAAACATTATTTCATTCATTCATATATATATATATATACATATATATATACACATATATATATATATATATATATATACACATAAATATATATATATATACACACACATATATATATATATATATACACATATATATATATATATACACACATATATATATATATTCACATATATATATATATATATATATATTTATATATATATATATATATATATATATATATATATATACACATATATATATATATACCGTATTCCTCTTCTCACTCCTGCACTTACTGAAGGCATGCGGTAAAAGTAAGCATGCGCTAATTATTTTAAAACCTCTTCTCATGCCGGCACTTACCAAAGGTATGCAGTAAAATTTTGAGTGTGATGTAAGCTTGGACCTTAAATCCTACTGAATAGCTCTTAAACAAGGGGGATGGGTCAAATGCAGAGAATAATTTCGCCACACCAAGAGTGAGTGTGACAATCATTGGTACTATAACTTTAATACCAACGGTAATACTAAGCATACGCTAATTGTTTTGGGAAGCGAGTTTGACCTAGCAGTAATCCTTATAAATGTAGTTTTTTTTTTAATTCATGTTAAATTGGCCCTCAATGAAAAGGAGTGTGACACCTCTGGCTTAGGATATACTGTTTCTTATATACCAGGGGTGTCCAAAGTGTGGCATGGGGGCCATTTGCGGCCCGCAGCTAATGTTTTACCGGCCCGCAGCACATCATTATAAAAATACTAAAATATATATTTTTTTTAAACATTAAAAAGTGGAATGAAAGAGCAAATAGGTGAAATGCAACGAGAAAAAGTTGCATTGTTGACTCTAATAACACCATTTTTTAAAATAAATTCTCAAAAAATAATCCATCCATCCATCCATTTTCTACCGCTTATTCCCTTTCGGGGTCGCGGGGGGCGCTGGCGCCTATCTCAGCCTCAATCGGGCGGAAGGCGGTTACACCCTGGACAAGTCGCCACCTCATCGCAAGGCCAACACAGATAGACAGACAACATTCACACTCACATTCAGACTCTAATAACACCATTTTTTAAAATAATTTCTCAAAAAATAATAATGAATAAATATCAATGTTGCTATAAATTATTGACTGATTTAAGGACAAAAAGGACATAAATACAACAAACATAAAAACATGAAAAATATGAAAATTAGAAGAAAAAAAATTCCATACTAATTATATACTAATACTAATTATTCTAATTATATTATTGATTGTTATTATGAATATACTAAACCAATTACAATATATTATCTGAAGCTGATATAGAGATTTGAGTGTTGAATGAAAAATAAAAAAATATCAAAAAAGCATGATCTTTTTATGAGTGGGGCACTTTTGGATCCCTAAGGATTTTAGTGGAATTTTATAACTGTCTTTGCTAAAAAGAATAAAAAGAATAATAATAATAAATTCAAATAAATGTTGCTATGAATTATTGACCTATTTACGGATCCAATTAATTCACATTAAATATTTCACTTTGAAAATATTTTTGGGAAAAATATTGTGTATTCTGTATTTTGCCTCAAAAAATAGGGTTTCGACAAAAAGCTCATAAAAAGTAAAACAAATAATGAAGTAGCGATTCGAGGGTTTTATGAAAAAAATATATCATTTATTTTGAACCTTTTTTGAGACTAAAACCCTTCTGTGTCCTCAAGACCTAACTTGAGGGAGCCCCAACAATTAAAAAAAAAAGTGTATTTTGTATTGGTTCTGAAAATGAACAAATATCAACTTGGCCCCCGCGTGCTTTGATTTTTCAGAGTGCGGCCCTCAGTGGAAAAAGTTTGGACTTTTTGTCCAATTCCATAGCACAAAAACACACAACCAGTGGGGTTTGTGCAGCTTGTGTGTGCCTTGGTGTATAAATGACCTTCAAACACACCTGTTGCTGCTTGCTAATCAGTAGCTGGGCCGCTATTTGGAGCTCTCAAGCACATCACACCTGCAGGGGGTCTATCACACAGAAATGGGAGCACCAAGAAACCCAAGGTGAACAACACACACGTGCACTGTCTTAACCTGCCGCTTTAACGTTAATACAAGGTGTGATGTCCTTGCAGCCTGACCTCCGTCCTGCTGACCGCAGCGCTGCTCCTCCCAGTGCTGAGCCTGGACCCCCTGCTGTGTTACTTCTGCCCCCTGCAGCCCAAAGAGGGCTCATGTCCCAACATCACCACCCAATGTGTGCCCGGCCAGCGCTGCGCCGCCTCCAGGGGTCACTACGGCGCCTTCCACGCACTGTCCTCACAGGGCTGCGTGGACGCCGAGCTGTGCGGCGCCCGTCAGGCGGTCTCCTACAGGGGGGTGGAGTTCCGAGTGACGCACCGCTGCTGCTGCAGGGACAAGTGCAACATGGCGCCGGAGTCTGAGGCCATCCTGAAGATGCTGCTGGGGATGATGACAAAACGGGCGGAGTACTCCAACATCACCCGTGCTCTCAGGGAGCAAATTTGGGGCCCGTGCGCCAACACGAGCGCCTCGGCTTTGTAGGCGTTTGCAGGACTTTAAGGGGAGGCCCTTTTAGCCACAGTCCCTCACCTTTGTCTCCTCACATTGTTTGTTTTAGCGAGGATCACAACCACCGTGTGGGTTTTATTCCTCCAGAGAGTTTTGTCAGACCTCCTGGGGGATAAACGCAAATAAATGCAACATGTTGAATCCCCCCCTTTTGCTGTGTGTGGAGATTTCAAGCAGGTGTGTGAAGGCGTGGCCTCCAACATAAGACTTGCAGTCAGCGGCGCGGTCAGACTTGATCAAGACAAGCTCTGTAAAGCTTTGCTTTCTCAACTCAAAGTCCAAACCTCCGACGAGGACATGTAAGTTTTGATATGGTTACTTTTAAAGACAACACAGCAATGGAGGAGATATTCACACCTGAGTGCAAAACGCAGAGTTAATTGATGAATTAAGTTGGGGAATTGGAAAACAATCACATGATCCACATCTAAAAAATGGGAATTTATAACTTGCAAAGAACAGAAAAATATTGTCTGCATTTTCAGTATTTTTTAGGGGTCAATTTGATTTTCTTCATTAGCAAAATCTAATTCACCTGTGTGTGTGTCTATGAAACAATGTTTTGACATTTTTAAGGAACTTAAGCCTTCTTAAATTTAATTTTGGCACTCTCTAAATGAACACTGATGATAGTAATTTTAACATTGTGTACTAAACATGACCTTTATTTGGACCATGCATTAATTAGCACTAGCCAGATGCATAGCTATACTACAAGTCCCAGAATGCACTGCAACGCCACTTTTCTCTACCTTTTGTTGATGGTATAGGGCTCAAAAGGGTATGTGATCTCTTAGTGTGTTTTTTGTTTTTTGGGGCCGCAGTTTCTATTATATGATGCTTGTGAACCCTATTTGTAATTAGCACTTATGTTTAAAATAAAGTTAATTGGTGATTATGTCCCTAATTGGTAGGAGTGGTAAGAAAAAAAAAAAACAATTTTATTTGCACTCGGTTGGAATCGGTTCATATCTATTGTTTGTGTGGTAACCTGTTTTGAAAATATTTTGCTATCTTTTTACCATACAATATATATTGAGAGAATCTGTTTAAATGAAGAATCATGTTGAATTGGGAATCGAATCTTTAGTTGTTGTAGGAGTCACAGCTGCACTAGTTAGTGGTCTACAATTTAGATTGGAAACAAGCTACCATTCTTATTCTTTGAACATTTAAAAAAAAAAAAAAATTGCTATTTTGCCGAAATTATCTTGGTCCGTTATCCCCCTGCCTGGTGTGAATCGGTGTTGCCAGATGGGAAATAACAAATTACCAGACACCTAAAATTATCACACTTTGAGGAAAAATATTGATAGTACAGCTCACAGGTGTCAAACTCAAGGCCCCAGGGGCCACATCTGGCACTATCGCATTCAAAGGCCAACTGAAATGAGATGTTCTTATTTAAACGGGGATAGCAGGTCCATTCTATGTGTCATACTTGATCATTTCGCCATATTGCCATATTTTTGCTGAAAGGATTTAGTAGAGAAAATCCACGATAAAGTTCGCAACTTTTGCTAGCTAATAAAAAAGCCTTGCCTGTACCGGAAGTAGCAGACGATGTGCGCGTGACGTCACGGGTTGTGGAGCTCCTCACATCTGAACATTGTTTACAATCATGGCCACCAGCAGCGAGAGCGATTCGGACCGAGAAAGCGACAATTTCCCCATTAATTTCAGCGAGGGTGAAAGATTTGTGGATGAGGAAAGTTAGAGTGAAGCACTAGAAAAAGAAAGGCGAGTGCAATGGGAGCGATTCAGATGTTATTACACACGTTTACTAGGATAATTCTGGAAGATCCCTTATCTGCTTATTGTGTTACTAGCGTTTTAGTGAGATTATAAAGTCATACCTGAAAGTCCGAGGGGTGCGGTGACTGCCAGTGTCTCAAGCCAATGGAGGAGCCAAAATGACAGCTGCTGCAGGAGGACTTCCCGATTAAGAGCCGACCTAATATCACAATTTTTTCATCCAAAAACTTGCTGGTTGACGTGGTAGAGAAACATGTTCGCTAAAGCTTCACAACAAACAAACAAACAAACACCGGCTGTGTTTTCGTTGCTAAAGGCAGCTGCAATCCACCGCTTTCCACCAACAGCATTCTTCTTTGACGTCTCCATTATTAATTGAACAAATTGCAAAAGATTCAGCAACACAGATGTCCAAATTAATGTGTAATTATGCGATGAAAAGAGACGACGTTTGGGCTGATATGTCCGCGACAACCAATGACGTCACTAACACGCGTCATCATTCCGCGACGTTTTCAACAAGAAACTCCGCGGGAAATTTAAAATTGCAATTTAGTAAACTAAAGCGGCCGTATTGGCATGTGTTGCAATGTTAATATTTCATCATTGATATATAAACTATCAGACTGCGTGGTCGCTAGTAGTGGCTTTCAGTAGGCCTTTATCATGAATTAATTAACGTGGACCCCGACTTAAACAAGTTGAAAAACGTATTGGGGTGTTACCATTTAGTGGTCAATTGTACGGAATATGTACTGTACTGTGCAATCTACTAATAAAAGTATCAATCAATCATTTTATATGGCGAGAAAAAGCCTGGCAATAATGTGCATCAAAGTACTTCATATTAGAACCCGAAAAATTGCAGGTGTCGTGTGCAATTGCATATCTTTTCAACTTTAATATCTGAAAATGCAAATATATATATTATCACATATAGCAGGAGTTCTTAACCTATCTCACCTCGGGGCCCAACTTTTCACTACAGAGCTGCCTGGAGCCCACGCAAATACTAACATTGACTTGGTAATCTTGCTGTTGTCAATTATATCTAACCTACTTTCAGTTCACAACTTTTTCAAATGATATCAAAGTATGTTAATTACAAAAATTATCAATGCTTAGGTCAGGCTGATTACAATAAGAAATACTAATAAAATAAAAAGGGAAAAGCGGTAGAAATGGATGGATATACTGCAAAGGAAGGGACTCAAAAACTGATGAAAATGTTATTTATATGTACAATGAATTATAGCTAATGATAATTTGTGTTTGAAATTAATGGTCAATAAAGTTAAAGTTCAAATGAGGATACAACTTCACCAATTTAGTCATTTTTGCGCTGAAGAAACTTCTATGCTTTAAGCTCCAGGCTTCT